>NC_139226.1:33977233-34178270 GCF_055691185.1 Crinia signifera
CCCCAATTTCGACACAGTGAACATTGACACTGAAAGGTAACATTGGATCCCCTCGCATGGCTCGCTGCGCTCGTCATGCTTCGGGCGCGGCGCCTTGCTAAGCTCGGCACACTATTTTATTATCCCACCATGACCTAGTGGATGGTAGGGCATGAAATACCACCTGTCGGCACATGTGAAAAACTCCATGTTGACCTTTTTACTGTCGACCTAACCCATGTCGACCTAATGACCCTGTCGACCTAACCCATGTCAATCTAGACTCATGTTGACATTCTTGCATGTCGACCTAAATGCATGTCGACCTAATGACTGTCAACCATTATGCTGGTGACCCAATGA
Organism: Crinia signifera; assembly: GCF_055691185.1. Classification (NCBI taxonomy): domain Eukaryota; kingdom Metazoa; phylum Chordata; class Amphibia; order Anura; family Myobatrachidae; genus Crinia; species Crinia signifera. The sequence continues at coordinate 33,977,576 of NC_139226.1, forward strand.
CCGTAACCCAGTATTTCTGTACTGCGTGCAATCAGTGGGTCGACACATGACGACATATATTAGGTCAACCACTAAAGGTCGACAGGGCTTAGGTTGACACATGACATATGTAGGTCGACATGGCTAAGGTTGACAGGGTCAGAAGGTCAACACAAGAATGGGAAAGTCGACAGTCAAATGGTCGACATGAGTTTTTCAATTGTTTTAGCGTCAACTAGTGCGTGGAGGGATAATATAAAATAGCGCGCCAAGGGCAACGAGCCATGCAAGGGGACGCAGCCGCAGGAGGACAGTGGAAGGCAGGGAGATGGAAGCCTCCCTGCCTGCGTCTGACACAGTGGGGGAGAAGGAGGGCTCCCGGGGACACAGGCAGCACAAGACGCCCTCCCGGGAGAGCTGGCAGGGGACACGGTGGAGGGACCGCTGCGCTGGTCCCGCTCCATGCATATGTAATGAGCGAGACCAGTGTGCAGGGAATATGTAAGGAGCGGCTCCACGCCCCCTGCTGGCGGAATGTGTCAATTAAAAATTAAATATTTATTCATGTGCTGCAACCACATGAATCCAAATAGCACGCCCCTTCGCAGAATAAAGTTACAGATCTTTTTACACCCAAAAAAAAATACACCTTTATTTTAAAAGATCGCATTACAGTTCACCTTAAAAAAATGTTGAATGCAAAACGGTGAATCATGCGATGTGATGCGATTTTTTGCTATACGATGGACATCGTGGGAGCCGTGATTGTACACAAGTACCTCGGGTCCATCACATGCCATTATAATGGCATGCAATGCGAACGACGCGACCGACGCGATTTAACATTGTATGCTTGTATTCAATGTTAAATTCCTATGTAAAATCGGTCCATTGTATGCCATTATAATGGCATACAATGTGACCAATGCGATGGACCCCATTTTACATAGGGAACAATGTTATATGGCCCCCCATACCCGATTTTTGATTGTATACCCACCCTGATGGGTAATTTGTATGTGAAATGCCCCCCGATTGTTAACGCCACCCCACGATGAACGCCAACCTGAAGCATTGCGAGCCCGCAGAGCCGGCCCTAGGCATAGGCATACTAGGCAACTGCCTAGGGCATCAGCCTATGCCTAGGGGCAGCACCGGCAGTGGGGGTTCAAATGCCTGCCAGGGACTCACAGGCAGGTGAAACTGCAGTGCAGCGGCGGCCGCGGAGGTAACGGACGGCAGGATGAGTGCGGGCGTACGGCGGGGCAGGATGTATTGGGGTGGAGCCGGGATGGGAGCTGCAGATGCGGAGGACAGCAGCCCTGTCACAGGGGTCCCCAGCAGCAGCTTCCCGCAGCAGGACCGCCCGGTCGGCCAGCGCCGGTACTATAGAGCTGTATGCAACTGCAGCAAAGGCAATTTTCTGGTGCCGGAAGCAGCAGCATCATGCGTTAGAAGGATGGCAGTAGTATTTAGTAATGAAGCTGCAAAGCGCCAGGCATAGCAGCAGTAAGGTAGTGGATTTATTTATGTATATGAAAGAAACAGTGTTTGTATGCATGCATGTGTGGCAGTGGTTGTATTATGTAGTATGTGAAAGAAGTATATATGTGATGAGGCAGTGCACGTATGTATGTCAGGTAGTGCATACATATCAGCAGCAGTATCTGGAGGTGAGTGATGTGTCAGTGTGAGAGTGGTAGTGACATTATTAGAGGAAATGGAGGCAATGGCAAATTAAACATCACCGCACTTAGCCATCCAGATATAAGTCAGTAATGCTGTGTGCCCTGATAAAGGTCCAATACAGCAAAAGTATTCCATATAAGTCCTAGGTCCTGGGACACAAACCAGCACTACAGCAGATAGAAGCAAACAATCTATTTAGCTCAATGTTTTGGGGGAGGCACCATCGGATGAATTCGCCTCCACGCGCAAGGCTGCGAATGGATGTTTACGCTAAACATCCATTCGCATGTGTGCTGGGAAATCGGGGGGGGGGGGATGGGGGCACCAACAAAAATCTTGCCTAGGGCATCAGATTGGATAAGGCCGGCTCTGCGAGCCCGCGAGGGGCGGCGGTACATGTCCTCCGACTTTTTCATCCCCCCACTATCCACGTCGGCGTGGAGTTTATTTTATATAGTGTAGCGAGCGCAGCAAGCCACCGAGCCCAAAGCGTGGCGAGCACAGCGAGCCCCGTGAGGGGACACGTAATACCTGTGAAGTAATGTGCGTCCCCTCGCGAGGCTCACTGTGCTCGCCACTCTTCGGGCTCGGTGGCTCGCTGCGCTCGCCACACTATATAAAATCAGCTCCACGCCGATGTGGATAGTGGGGGTATGAAAAGGTCGGAGGACGCGTACTGCCGCCCCTCACGGGCTCGCTGCACACGCCAAGCCGAAGCTTGGCGTTCATCATGGCGTGGCGTTAACAATGGTGGGGCATTTGACCCATCAGGGTGGGTATGCAATGAAAATTGGGGTCTCGGGGGCATTTAACATTGGGTTCAATGTAAAATCAGGTCTCAGGGACCATTTTACATTGGTTCCAATGTAAAAATCGGGTCGATCGCATCGCATGCGATTTGTTTGCATGCGATGCGATCGACCCGATTTTTTCGGACCCGATGGATACAATTAAAATTGCTGGTGCCGTGCTAGGAAACAAGTACCGAAGATTGTTAGATGCACCTTTAGTGATGTCCTTGGTGTCCAAAAATCCATAGAGTGGAGCCATGCTAAGAAGTGAAGTATTTACTGGCATTGGATCAATTTAAAGGTTTTAACTGGATAATTTATCAGTACCCATGGGCCTTGCTGGAAGGACTTGGTTTTCCAGTGAGTTTGGTAAGGGATCTGGTTGGATCCCTCACAGTGGGGGAGTGTGATAGAAAGGGCAGCACAGATCTGAAGATGGCGTTGCCCACTGCATCCAAGACCTGGAATATCTCACATCTTGGGCTTCGTTCATATGTAGCACATGGCCAAAACTGCAACTTTGAGGTTTGGTCCCATCATATTATTGCATACAGGTCAGTTTTCTCATATATTCCTTGGGTCTGTATATGGCTTATCTCCCACAGCATAACCTTCGTAGTGTGTCCAACATGGCTGCCTCACCTGGAATGCACATAGATGAAAAGAAAAATACTTGGATCTGATAGTTATGTTGGAACACTAACACTAAACTCTAGGACGCTGCAACCGCCCATTCAGTGCCATCTCTTGTAGACGTGACCCACTCCACCCAGGGTAATCCCAAAGTTGTGCAATCCCAAAATGGTTGCCTCACCTGGTACCTTTAATGGGAATATGTTACCCCTAGAAGTTATTACCCAAAATGTCACCACCAACCCTGCATTACACTTATTGTACCCTCGATGGTTTAGCCATACCTCCCAAATCCCAATTGTCTAATTTTTCGCAGGACAGTCCCGTTTCCGACCATGTGACCCTCTACCACGCTCCTGTTGATCTAATGCTTGTGTCTTATTTTCGCTACTGTAAATCTAGACGTGGTCGGCTATCTCTTTAGGTGTCTAACTAGACAGGTTCGACTATACCATCGTCAATCTAGAGAGCATTGATCTGCTATACCAGTGGTAGCCAACTCCAGTCCTCAAGAGCTACCAACAGTTAAAGTTTTCTAGATCCCCTAGCTGGGGCACAGGTGAATTCATTGCTCACTAACACATTATAAAAGATCCACAGGTGTAGCTAATTATTTCATTTGTGATTCTGTGAGGAGATCTGGAAAACGTTAACTGTTGGTAGCTCTCGAGGACTGGAGTTGGCTACCCCTGCGGTATACCATAACTCTGGAGAGGTGGTGGAACTCATTTCTCTATGCCACTTTGACATGACACTTTTAGGACACCCATGCTCTTCAAGGAACTATAGGACAAGGACTCAACTACTGTACAATAATTGATTCATATTGATATGCCATCGCTTATAGTATTACTGTAATTTCTATTGCCAAAGATAAAGTGATATTAACCAATACTTTGTGTCAAAATAATGTTTATACCATGCTTATTATTGTTAATACTAATTAAATAAAAAGAATACGCTCTTGGTTAAAAAAATGTGTTATATTGACATTCAGCCACAAGGTGGCGAACAGTATTTAATGTTGCTTACAATAATTTAAAAAAAGCAAAAGGCTCAATGAAAAAAGGTGTTTGTTATGGTGTAGCTCAGCCACAAGGTGGCACTATCCTACTACAGTTCATGCATAATACCTTATTTGATTTAATTTCAGCAGAAAAAGTCCCTCAGAATTGCTAATATACAGATATATAATAACTTGTTTTACAAAACTCATACACGGTAAAAGTAAAAATCTTATTGTGAAATAGTAAATAGGTTTCTAACCTTTTATGGTCATTGAGTCTTGAGAATTTAGCCGGGTACACACTGGGCGATATGTCGCATGCTTGGATGAATTGTCCTGGCATAGTGTGTATGTGCAATATGAGAACTTCTGTGGTCGCTTGTGAAGATGTTAGGTGTGACGTGCTGCACATCAAACCTAGCAACATTGCTAGTGACACCATGCATGTCAATGAAGGATGGAACAGTGATCGTTCCATCCATTTATATCGCTCCAGTGTGCATGGGTGATCTTGGCTGACAAGGATGCTGGAACAATTCCCTGTCACTCTAGAGCAGGCATTCCCAACCACGGTCCTCAAGGCACATTAACAGGGCAGGTTTTAGTGATATCCAGGCTTCAGCACAGGTGACTTAATTAGTATCTGAGGGATTCTGATTAAACCATCTGTGCTGAAGCCTGGATATCAGTAACACCTGCACTGTTGGTGTGCCTTGCGGACCGTGGTTGGAAATGCCTGCTCTAGAGTGTACTTGTCTCAAGAAAATCACTAAGTGGGTTTTCCCAAAGGCTCAGAGAACTTCTCTACTTCACTAGAGCAATGCAGCTAAAGCATGGGAAGCTGTAGAAGGTCATGATTGATCCAGGAGACCGCGTAAATCCTGGAGAGGTAGATTGAGCCTTGAACATAATGTAGCAGACAGCCACAGGAGTGATTGCTGGCATATGGACTCAGGAGCCACTAAACATTATAGCTGCACTAAACAAATCGTTCCACTTCCCGTTGTGAATGTGAACCAGTCACAGTCAGAGAAATCAGGAAAAAAGTTCTCACATCATCTAAAGTTGGGACAATTAAATTATGCTTAAGAGGCAAGAAAGTCAACATGGCTGTTGAAAATGTAGTGTTTGCATCTGACATAGCAACTAACCAAACTGCTGTAAGTGTTCTTGACTAAAGATGATATAGGCCCTTATTCAGATCCAATCGCAGTACAAATTTGTTCTCAAAATGGGCAAAACCATGTGCAGTGCAGGTGGGGCAGATGTAACATGTGCAGAGAGAGTTAGATTTGTGTAAGTTATTTTGTTTCTGTGCAGAGTAAATACTGGCTGCATTATTTTTACACTTCAATTTAGATTTCAGTTTCAGCACAACCCACCCAAATGTAACTCTCCCTGCACATGTTACATCTGCCCCACCTGCGGTGCACATGGTTTTGCCCATTTTGAGAACAAATTTGTACTGCGAACAGATCTGAATAAGGGGCAGAGTAACAGTCAGTTGTGTACAACTAAAGAGGGACTGCTATTGCGGCAGCAACCCACTACCAGCAGCAATCCATCCTTGACACCAAACAATGTTTCAAATTCAGTAAAACAAAGAAGCAAATCATTTTGTGTCTGGAACACATCATGTTGCCATGCAACAGCATAAAATACATTCACATTATTTCTGTGCAGGGCAAATACTGGCTGCTTTCACATGTAGCCCACAGATGTTAGAATGCTTTATATTTATACTGCAGTTTAGATTTCAGTTTGAACACACCCCACCCAAATCTAACTCTCTCTGCACATGTCACACCTGGTCCACTTGCAGAGCAGCATGGTTTTGCCCAGTTTGCTTTGATAACAATGCTGAATCAGACCCAATGCCGTGTACTGATGATTCAAAACTCCAATAGGTTAACAAAGCAGAGGCACGGACAGGTAAGGCAAACTGGTCTTTGTTTTACAAGTCTACTCCAATAGGTTAACAAAGCGGAGGCACTGACAGGTAAGGCAAACTGGTCTTTGTTTTACAGGTCTACTCCAGTTGAACACAAATGTAATAACACAGGAGGTTGTGGTGGCAACAAACCTGAAGTGGAAGGCATAACACAGGGTGAAATAACAAGTGCAGGGCTGCCTACCTGACCCTCTCCTTCAGGGAGAACATGCTCTGTTCCTGGACTTCCCTGGTAATGTAGGATTGCCATCACCTGTGGGGAGCTAGGTAATTGATAAGAAAGGTGTCACCACAGGTGATGGCAATCCTACATTACCAGGGAAGCCCAGGAACAGAGCATTTTCTCCCTCATGGAGAGGGTCAGGTAGGTAACTCTGACCAGTCGGCAAACAGGTGATCTATTAGGAGTAATAAAGGGATACTTCCAAAATGGTACAATGATGAATATGCAAACCTGACCTGCTGTGGTCCGTATACTACTGTAATGGCAGGTGGAGTGTGCATGCACATTACCATTCCAGTCCATTCCGGTCCTCCGATTGCTGCAAAGCCACAGCTTGGTTGATTTACTGCAGCCATTAGGGGAAGGCAGAGTGGAGGCGCAATGGGGATCATTCTACAAAATGTGCATGTGCCGCCCCAATTTGTATCCGTGCCAAGGCCAGAGTCTGCATCTCCGAGCAGAGAACTTCCAGTGGTCATTCTGAGTAAGCTTAGGTTTACTGCATTGTGACTGATGAAAGTGGCCCGATGCTTCCCCCCATCTGTCCCTGCATCTTCGTACACAGGGCTAGGATCTGCGATGCCAGCAGGAGCCATTCTTGTCTTCAGATACCACCTGCTGCATTAATCAGTTTTGAAGGTCGTTTGGCCACCCCTGACCCTGAGGCAGGAGGAGTGTGCCATTCAGGAGGAGTGTGCGGGGGCAGGAACTCAGTTCCGCCCCGATTCACACACACACACACACACACACACATACACACTTTAACCCCTGCCTACGACAAATCTGCAGAATTGCACAGCCCTTGTCTGCTGCAAAATACAGACCATTTATTAACTCCCACAACAGTGAACTGGCACAGGTCACACTACCTGACACCCCCAGAACATGTCCGTTTACCACCCTCAAACGCCGGATCTCCATCGACCAATTTGCGTACGGCCAGCGATGGCCTCGCGCATGTGTTTTATGGGCCATACTCATTTAATTTGATTATTGCCCGGCCTGCGAATTCGTAGCCGTGTGATCAGGTCTGAATAACTACCAATGTCCAGGCCGGCACTCGGCAGTCGGGTCAACCGTAAAATTTCGTCACGCATTAACAAAAAGTTGACACGAACGAATGGAATGAAAAAGTTTCAGCACAGACATATGTATAAGACTGTTGTTCTTCCCCACTTTCTATCACATTATTCAAAGAAATCTCCAGGGGTTTTTTAAAGCGGCAATCATTTACACTGCAAAAACTAGTCTGATTTTGCAGTGTAAATGATTGCCGCTTTAAAAAAAATCTGGAGATTTCTTACCAAATCTCTCACTCTCTGAATCTCTCATCCTATTACATTTCACCCAAAGGGGTGAATAAGGGGGAGGTGCATCTATGAATATAACTGTATAATTACACTGACGTCATTCGCAGTTGTCCATCTGTTTTCATGGGCACACCAGCAGTTTTTGTGGGCACCACCATAAAATGCTGGAGTGGTCTCCGGCGTCTGTCCTACGGCCGCCCCCTACCTGCCCCCCAGTGAGTGAACTCCCCGGTGTGTGTGAAACTCGTCAAAGTCGTTCTAATGAAGGTGGGATGTTGCCATGGGCAACCAGAATGTGGTCCAGATGCACTAAGCTTCAAAAGTGATAAAATGGCGAGTGATAAAAACCAACCAATCAGCTCCTACCTGCCATTTTTCAAACACAGCCTGTGACATGGCAGGTAGGAGCTGATTGGCTGGTTGTGTATCACTCTCCATTTTATCACTTTTGAAGCTTAGTGCACCTGGCCCTCTATCTATTATCTTCTAGAAGGTAGAATCTGATTGGTTGCTATGGGTAATATCTCATTTTCAAAAGAACTCCCCCTTCTAGTAAATAAACCCCATAAGGTGCAGTGTGAACCTTTTTGCTGCTGCTAGGACTTATTTTAGTAGGACACAGGTTTTCTCACGTTTTGGAATCCGGTGATAGAAGGAGAAAAGAAGGGGGAGATACTAGGCAGTGACCCCACTTCTGCTGTCAACCATTTATCATTTTTACAATTGCATTATAAACTGAAACCTGGGGAGTGTTACAAAACTGGGGGTGTCCTGCGCCATTATTAATGTTGTCTCCCTAACACGGTCAGGCTCAATATAACCCTCCTCTATCTACTTGTCAAAGAAATAGATTTGAACTTGTATTGTGTAACATAGAGGATAAACATTTAATTGGAACCATTTTCGCTCACCTCACGCCAATAAAGAAGGATTAGATCCTATAAATTGTGGTACTTTCTTACCTTAATAAGTGTGGAACCTTATATTATTACTATTTAATGTGTATATATATTTAATGTACTCTCGTTTGTCCAACATATTTTAGTGTTGTTTATAATAAAAGTAAAATTTTAATTGATTCAACCATCAAATCTTTATTGCATAAGTGTGCCCCAAAAACCCATTTGGGTTCCCTGTAGTCACCTCTCCTTGACTTCCCTCTTTAGTTTAGCTCTGAACTCCTCTTTGGGAGCACCACCAACCGCTTACTGCTTTCAAATTGTAGACTAATAAGCAGTTACTATGTTGGTCCTTTTTCAATTTCAATTTCCTACTTTCAAAAACTTAACCTAATTTTTCCTCCAACCTGTGCCAATCCACCCAGCTCCATTTCTACTCAGATATGCAAAACTTGGGGGGGGGGGGGGGGGGTTGATGGTTAATGGTTAGGGTTAGAGGGTGACGGAGAGGATTAGGGAGGTAATGGGGAGAGGGTATGCCACCCAGTGCCGGTGTGGCTGACCTGACACCCACCTGCTCTAGCGCCTGGTCCACCGGGGGCAGGGTGCGGTCAGCCACCTGGCTGCTGAATTGCTCCGGGGGGGGGCGCTGGGTTCATCCGCTCCACGGGGGTGGGGGGTGTAGCAGACCCGCCGCTCACCTGCTCCAGCGAGGGGGCAGCAGAACCATCATGCGCTGGGATCATCTGCTCCACGGGGTACCCACCACTCACTTGCACCAGCTCCACTGGGATAGGGGTAATGTGGCGACGTTGGTGAGGGGCGTGCTGGTGTGAGGATGATGTCACTTCATGCCGCCCTCCAGTGGCCGGCGCCCCAGGCAATTGCCTAAATCTGCCTAGTGGTGGTGCCAGCCCTGATGCCGCCATCGGTGTTCTGATCTCCAACATGATCGCCAGCCCCAGGATCCCATACCCAGCCATTGTGACACTATTATTTTGTGGCACCTTCTTAATTTAACAATGACACAAATTTGCCCCACAAATAGCCTCTTCTGCCATATGTAACGGTCAGGTGATCTGCTGTCCTTATCTATAATACCCCCACACACACCAGTATAAGACCAAAGGAGTTAATAGCACCAACACTTTTTTTCCATCCAATACATTTTACAGCGACGGAAGCACAATGTTCTTGATTAAAATTGCATTCTGTAACTTTTGTTGCCTTTACTAGTACATTTCAGTGCGTCTCCGCCCGTCTCTATAGATGGCAGGTGCTCATAATTACTGCATAGACGAGATAAAAAAAATTCAAAAACATTTTTAGAACTTGCCCCATGATTTAAATAATCTGTTTCTCTGCACCTGCCGCACAGTCCCTGTCTCATAGTTTTGTAAATTCTTTAGAAAGCGCAGTGTTAACAGATGGGGTATAGAAAAGAGCCTGCAAAGTTATCACTTTTAAAGATGTGTATACTTTAAGGAAGGGGAAAAGAGATTCTTAATTGCCCCATGTTCTGCATCTAACTAATTAGAAGCCCTGAGGGTTTGAGAGCAGGGAGTGTACTCACGTATTGATTGTAAACTTCATTAATCCAATGCACATTTTGGGGATTGCTAGAAGTGTGGTGATTATCATAGAGTGACAATAGCTACTAGTCTAGTCTGTAAAATGAGATTTCCCTTTATCATATGGGGCATAGGCCCTTACTATAATCCTCTCTCTCCCCTGCGCGTTCGCATAGGGGAGCAATGGTTTGGTACTGCCAGGGCCGGATTATAATGGGGACAGAGGGGTGCAGTACCCCTGGGCCCCCTCTATCTAGGGGCCCCTGTGATTGGCATGTATTTTTTTAGCTAATGGTTTTGTGCATGGGAGTGGGGTAGTTCTGCAGCTTCACCTATCTGCCAATGTGACAATGATTAAGGGTGCTGAGCATCGGGTGCCAAGGCACACTGACTGCACAAATGTGCAGTGCATTACTGGGAGTTGACTAAGTCCCAAAAGACTTTGCACAAGAGGTCAGAGGCTGAGAGGCTTGTGCTGAGCTCTGCTTGGTGGAGCTCATCATATGCTTCTCAGGCCCATGAAGGATAGCAGCAGCAGCTGCCTTGTCATGGGAGGGTTTTTAATCAGAGGCAGCGCAGAGCCTGTCAGGGCTCCTACAGAGTAAGCAGTTGACCATTGACCAAGTATGTACTGCTTTTACTCTGTGTTTTGACAGTGTAATATTCTCCCATGCAGTTTGCGGCTAGTAATGACAAGTAGGAGGGGGCCCTCCTTTCTAAAGTGCCCTGGGCCCTCCAAAGGCTTAATCCGGCTCTGGGTACTGCTCATAAGCATCCGTTTGTGAGCGGGTGCCGCAAATTGATTATTTGCTGGCCCTTTCTGGCGTGGGGTGGCGAGGACGGGTAGCACCCAATGGAACACCCAGTGGAACGCCCACCTGGAGGAGGCATGGCCATGCCCAGTGACAAAAAATAAACGAAACGAAGAGAAAAGACCCTCTGCCACTGCAGCTCTCTCTACCCAGCTCACGGCACTGAGCAGCATGTTCTAAGCTGGGGAGAGAGGCTGTGCTGTCATCTATCTCGCCACTGCCTAGCCCCCAGCAACAGGGGAGGGGGAGCAGGACCCAGGCCCCTCCAGCAGACTTGGGCCCAGGTAACAATTACCGCCCCCCCCCTTTTTGACGCCACTGCATCCACCCTCCCACCCACCCTCATCCTCCACCAGGCAAATTGCGACTCTTCTGGGAGAGTGCCAAGTAAAAGTATGCCAACCACGTCATTTTGCGTACTTAAAGTCCCAGTGTCTCCTCATAGACCCATGAACCGCAACATTTGCTGTAATGTGGGCGGGGCATGATGACATCAGGAACTGTCCCTGCATAAAGGTGAGTATGATATGGCGTGTGGTATATCGGCACGTGGACCCCCGATTAGTGTAGCACCTACCCTCACATGGCTTAATTTCATCGCCAGGCCACTTTACCATTCCCAATCAGAGTCACCGTGGATGTAAAATATGAAAAAGTAAACAAAAATGAAAACTCATGTTGATCCCTGACTCTCTCTCTCTCTCACTTACTTTCCTTGACTCTTTTTGTTCTTTCAATATGCAGTAGAGCAGGCTTTCCCAACCACAGTCCTCAAGGCACACCAACAGTGCAGGTTTTAGTGATATCCAGTCTTCAGCACAGATGGTTTAATCAGAGTCCCTCAGGTGCTAATTAAGTCACCTGTGCTCAAGCCTAGATATCTACAAAACTGCACTGTTGGTGTGTCTTGAGGACCGTGGTCGGGAAAGCCTGCAAGAGAGTATTGCAACCTGGTGTGAATGAAGCATGCAGACGCAGTAAATACACTAATGTGAGGCAGTGCCGTAAGTTCGTCCCAGTTGCCCGGAGGCAAGATAAATATTGGTGCCCCCCCACACACACACTGCACCTTACATACAGTAAATATGTATGTATGTATGTATGTATGTATGTTATGTATGTTATGTATATTATGTTTAAAAATAAAGAAACTGACTTATATGGTCCTGTTGGGAGGGGGAGTCAGCCACAGAAGTGATATCAATGGCTTTCAATTAACTGATTCAAACTTGCAGGAAAGGAGAGGTGCCCCCTTGGGAGCAGGAGCCCGGCGGCAGATGACTCCATTGCCTCCCAGAGTTCTGCCTCTGATGTGAGGTATGCAGATGCTGTACGTACACTAAAGAGTAGAGTTTAGAAATATTACTGCGCCCTGCAGACTGCAGTACAGAAAATACCCTGAGGGTTACCAAACCCTCCAAAATACAACCAATAAACAAAAATGTGGGTAGTTTCAAGGCGCTGTCTTATTCTAACAAGTGTCTAGAATGGAAAATAAATGACTGGTACTTGTGTATTATCACGGCGCCCACTTTTCCGACGTACAGCACCGTAAGGAAATCGCATCGCATCACATCGCATGGGCCATTTAAGGATCGGACGACGTGTTCCGCCGCCCCTCGCGCCGCTCGCTGCGCTTGCCATGCTTCGGGGTGGCGTTGATAGTGGGGGGGGGGGGGCTAAAACATCATTCGATGTCATACAATCATTTCATGGTATACTGTAGGTCATGTTATGGCATCGCACACCCTATAAAATCGCATGCGATCGCATGCGATTTCGCGGGAGGTGCGATGCCATGCAATGCGATCCCCCCGGGGCTGAGAGAGCAGTGAATAAATTACATAGGAAAATCGCATCGCACATCGCATGGCACTAAAATGGCCTATGCGATTTTCTTATGCAGAATAGAGCACTAAGCAAATTGCTTAGTGGGCACAATGATAATACACAAGTACCAAATGACTTCTCCCAGTAGACTTCACTGGTCCTGACTTCTTTTTTGTATTAAAATTTATATAACTGTGGGTAGTCGTCCTCCCCAGCAGGAAAAATAAATGTCTGGGTCAGTCAGAAAGCGATTTCTTTAAAAAGTACCACTTTATTCCAAGAAACCCCACACAGAACAGCAAATAAAAAGGATAAAAATACACGGAGATGTGTCCAGCGGCTTTTTCTGGTATACCACAACCCACCGCTCACCCGGAATAAGCAGAGGTAGGTTGAAAAAGGGCTGTTAGAGCCCGAAACGTGTTGGTGCTGTGGAGTTTGGTGTCCTTGAGGTTCTGTTGTTCTGGCCCTGTGGAGTCATCTTGGGGAACCTACCTCTGCTTATTCCGGGTGAGCGGTGGGTTGTGGTATACCAGACACAGCCGCTGGACACATCTCCGTGTATTTTATCCTTTTTTCTTTGGAATATAGTGGTACTTTTTATAGAAATCGCTTTCTGACTGACCCGGACATTTCTTCTTCCTGCTGGGGAGGACGCCTTAAAAGATACCTTTCAGTGAACATAGGGCAGAGCCTGCAGGTGAGATCTTACACATATGGGAGTGGATGTATGAAGTATTAAGAAGAGAAAGATACCTTTACAAGTCGGGACCAGTGAAGTCTTGTGGGAGAAGTCATTTATTTTCCATTCTAGACACTTGTTAGAATAAGACAGCGCCGTGAAACTACCCAAATTTTTGTTTATTGGCTGTATGTACACTGCTGTGAGGTATGCATATCATGTATATTTACACCAATGTGAGGAATGCAGATGTATATATACTGATGTGAGGGCAGTGACGTGCGGTGAGATCAGTGGTTGGTGAGGCACTGCCAGCAGACTTGGTGCAGGGGAGTGGCGGGTACTACAAACATCAATGGTGCCATAGCAGTCGCATCCTGTAGTAGTAATGCCACTTCGCTCAACAGCCACAGTGGTACCCTGATATGCAGTACACAACAGTAATACACCTTATACACAGAATGCTAGCCTCACACTAATAATGTCCTTATACACATATTGCCACACAATAAAGCCCTTACACATATGGCACACCTTATTAATGCATTTTTACACATTATGCCACACTTTATTAATCCCCTAATAAAAAAAAATTCCCCCATACACAAACTGTTTGCTACACATTATGCTCTTTCTCACATAATGCACCTTACACAGATGCCCCACATTATTTATGCCCTTATACACATAATGCCCGTTACACTGACTGTATGCCCCACATTTTTAATAGGCTGTACTCAAAATTGCCCTGTACACATATGCCCCACATTATTATTACCCTTATACATGACACATAATGCCCCATACACATATGCCCCACATTATTAATGCCCTTATGCACATGACACATTATGCCCCCACACATTATTAAATTCACATATACACATAATTCCCTTTACATATGCCTCAAATTGTTAAATGCCTTTTTACACATAATGCCCCACATAATGCTTCTTACATGTGCCCCCCATTATTAACCCCTTCCTGACAGAGCTAGTTTTTGCGTTCCTGACAGAGCCATTTTTTTCAAATCTGACATGTCTCACTTAAGTGGGGATAACTTTTTTTTGCTTTTACTTATCCCAGTGGTTTTGAGATTGTTTTTTCGTGACACATTGTACTTCAAATTAGTGGTAAATTTGGGTCGATACAGTCTGTGTTTTTTTGTGAAAAATACCAAAATATCGTGAAAAAATGGAAAATTTAGCGATTTGCAAAATGTTAAATTTTCTGCTTGTGAGACAAATAATCTTACCACTCAAAATAGTGAATAACTAACATAGACCATATGTCTACTTTATGTTGACATTATTATTTTAACTTCCTTTTAATTTTTTGGGACACTAGGAGGCTTACAATATGAATAGCAAATTCTCAAATTTTCAAGAAAATTTCAAACACTGATTTTTTTAGGGACCAGTTCAGTTCTGATGTGACTTTGAGGGACTTGTATGTGAGACACCCCCATAAATGATGCCATTTCAAAAACTGCACCCCTCACAGTATTCAAAACAGCATTTTGGAAGTTTGTTAACCCTTTAGGTGTTTCACAGGAATTAAAACAAAGTGTAGGTGAAATTTCAAAATTTCTTTTTTTTTGCAGATTTGCAATTTTAATACATTTTTCTAAGGAACACAGTACATTTTACTAGAGAAATGTGACTAAAAATTGATTCCCCCAATTCTTTTGTTTTCATAAATATCCTATATGTGGCCCTAGTGTGCACGGTGACCAAACCACAGGCTTCATAATAGAAGGAGCACCTACTTGATTTTGGAGCCTCCTTTTTATGAGATTATTTTTTAGGCACCATGTAGGTTTCTAGGCACCATAAGATGCTAAAAGTTAGGAACCCCCCCACAAGTGACCCCATTTTGCAAACTACACCCCTCAGGGAATTCATCTAGGGGTATAGTGTACATTTCAAACCCCCAGGGGTTTCACCAATTGTGGTACAACTGGGCAGTGAAAATGAAAAATTATTTTTTTTACACAAAAATGCAGTTCTGGCTCCAAATTTGTCATTTTCAGAAGGTATGAAGGAGACAAAGCACCCCAAAATCTGTGCCCCAATTTCTCCCGAGTACGGCAATGCCTCACATGTGACCAAAAAATACCAGTTGGGTGCATGGCAGGACTCAGAAGGGAAGGAGTGATTTTTGGATTTTGCAGCTCAGATTCTGGTGGAATTTTGGTGGGTGCTATGTCGCATTAGCAAGACCCCCCAAGCACCAATACAGTGGAACCCCCCCACAAGTCACCCCATTTTGAAAACTACACCCCTCAGGGAATTCATCTAGGGGTATAGTGTACATTTCAAACCCCCAGGGGTTTCACCAATTTTGATACAAGTGGGCAGTGAAAATGAAAAATTACATTTTTTTACACAAAAATGCAGTTCTGGCTCAAAATTTTTCATTTTCAGAAGGTATGAAGGAGAAAAAGCACCCCAAAATCTGTGCCCCAATTTCTCCCGAGTACGGCAATGCCTCACATGTGACCAAAAAATACCAGTTGGGTGCATGGCAGGACTCAGAAGGGAAGGAGTGATTTTTGGATTTTGCAGCACAGATTCTGGTGGAATGAATGGTGGGTGCTATGTTGCACCAATACAGTGGAACCCCCCCACAAGTCACCCCATTTTGCAAAGTACACCCCTCAGGGAATTCATCTAGGGGTATAGTGTACATTTCAAACCCCCAGGGGTTTCACCAATTTTGATACAAGTGGGCAGTGAAAATGAAAAATTACATTTTTTTACACAAAAATGCAGTTCTGGCTCACAATTTTTCATTTTCAGAAGGTATGAAGGAGAAAAAGCACCCCAAAATATGTGCCCCAATTTCTCCCGAGTACGGCAATGCCTCACATGTGACCAAAAAATACCAGTTGGGTGCATGGCAGGACTCAGAACGGAAGGAGTGATTTTTGGATTTTGCGGCTCAGATTCTGGTGGAATTTTGGTGGGTGCTATGTCGCATTAGCAAGACCCCCCAAGCACCAATACAGTGGAACCCCCCCACAAGTCACCCCATTTTGAAAACTACACCCCTCAGGGAATTCATCTAGGGGTATAGTGTACATTTCAAACCCCCAGGGGTTTCACCAATTTTGATACAAGTGGGCAGTGAAAATGAAAAATTACATTTTTTTACACAAAAATGCAGTTCTGGCTCAAAATTTTTCATTTTCAGAAGGTATGAAGGAGAAAAAGCACCCCAAAATCTGTGCCCCAATTTCTCCCGAGTACGGCAATGCCTCACATGTGACCAAAAAATACCAGTTGGGTGCATGGCAGGACTCAGAAGGGAAGGAGTGATTTTTGGATTTTGCAGCACAGATTCTGGTGGAATGAATGGTGGGTGCTATGTTGCACCAATACAGTGGAACCCCCCCACAAGTCACCCCATTTTGCAAAGTACACCCCTCAGGGAATTCATCTAGGGGTATAGTGTACATTTCAAACCCCCAGGGGTTTCACCAATTTTGATACAAGTGGGCAGTGAAAATGAAAAATTACATTTTTTTACACAAAAATGCAGTTCTGGCTCACAATTTTTCATTTTCAGAAGGTATGAAGGAGAAAAAGCACCCCAAAATATGTGCCCCAATTTCTCCCGAGTACGGCAATGCCTCACATGTGACCAAAAAATACCAGTTGGGTGCATGGCAGGACTCAGAACGGAAGGAGTGATTTTTGGATTTTGCGGCTCAGATTCTGGTGGAATTTTGGTGGGTGCTATGTCGCATTAGCAAGACCCCCCAAGCACCAATACAGTGGAACCCCCCCACAAGTCACCCCATTTTGAAAACTACACCCCTCAGGGAATTCATCTAGGGGTATAGTGTACATTTCAAACCCCCAGGGGTTTCACCAATTTTGATACAAGTGGGCAGTGAAAATGAAAAATTACATTTTTTACACAAAAATGCAGTTCTGGCTCGAAATTTTTCATTTTCAGAAGGTATGAAGGAGAAAAAGCACCCCAAAATCTGTGCCCCAATTTCTCCCGAGTACGGCAATGCCTCACATGTGACCAAAAAATACCAGTTGGGTGCATGGCAGGACTCAGAAGGGAAGGAGTGATTTTTGGATTTTGCAGCTCAGATTCTGGTGGAATTTTGGTGGGTGCTATGTCGCATTAGCAAGACCCCCCAAGCACCAATACAGTGGAACCCCCCCACAAGTCACCCCATTTTGCAAACTACACCCCTCAGGGAATTCATCTAGGGGTATAGTGTACATTTCAAACCCCCAGGGGTTTCACCAATTTTGATACAAGTGGGCAGTGAAAATGAAAAATTACATTTTTTTACACAAAAATGCAGTTCTGGCTCAAAATTTTTCATTTTCAGAAGGTATGAATGAGAAAAAGCACCCCAAAATCTGTGCCCCAATTTCTCCCGAGTACGGCAATGCCTCACATGTGACCAAAAAATACCAGTTGGGTGCATGGCAGGACTCAGAACGGAAGGAGTGATTTTTGGATTTTGCAGCACAGATTTTGGTGGAATGAATGGTGGGTGCTATGTTGCACCAATACAGTGGAACCCCCCCACAAGTCACCCCATTTTGCAAAGTACACCCCTCAGGGAATTCATCTAGGGGTATAGTGTACATTTCAAACCCCCAGGGGTTTCACCAATTTTGATACAAGTGGGCAGTGAAAATGAAAAATTACATTTTTTTACACAAAAATGCAGTTCTGGCTCAAAATTTGTCATTTTCAGAAGGTATGAAGGAGACAAAGCACCCCAAAATCTGTGCCCCAATTTCTCCCGAGTACGGCAATGCCTCATGTGTGACCAAAAAGTGGCAGGACTCAGAAGGGAAGGAGTGATATTTGGATTTTGCAGCACAAATTCTGGTGGAATGATGGTGGGTGCTATGTCGCATTAGCAAGACCCCCCAAGCACCAATACAGTGGAACCCCCCACAAGTGACCCCATTTTGCAAACTACACCCCTCAGGGAATTCATCTAGGGGTATAATGTACATTTCAAACCCCCAGGGGTTTCACCAATTTTGATACAACTGGGCAAAATTACATTTTTTTACACAAAAATGCAGTTCTGGCTCAAAATTTTTCATTTTCACAAGGTTTGAAGGAGAAAAAGCACCCCAAAATATATGCCCCAATTTCTCCCGAGTATGGCAATGCCTCATATGTGACCAAAAAATACCAGTTGGGTGCATGGCAGGACTCAGAAGGGAAGGAGTGATTTTTGGATTTTGCGGCTCAGATTCAGGTGGAATGAATGGTGGGTGCTATGTGGCATTAGCAAGACCCCCGATGCACGGTGAATTGATGGACCTAATAATCCATAGATGTGTGGTATATTTTAAAACACTCCTTTATGCAAAGGCCGGGTTTGTCAGGGCAAGTTTCACAGTGGAAAATAGTTTCCTTTCTTATTCCCCTTTTATAACAAACTTTGCACCTTTTTTGTGTCCTGCCCTTTTTTGCAGTGGAGGGGATTTCGTTGGGAAAATGCTGCCCTGGTACAATACGGGGGCCAGTACTAGAAGTACTGGGGCCCTCTGCCTGCTGGTTCCCAAATATCAGGCCCTTTATGACTTCCTCTTGAAAGTGCATAAATGTCCCCCTCTGGCCGGTAGAACGGAATAGCACGTAAGCGTTATACAGTGCCATCTGGATGATATACACGGCCAGCTTCTTGTACCAGATTTTTGTTTTCCGCAGGGCACTGTACGGCTTCAGTACCTGATCTGAAAGATCCACTCCGCCCATGTACCTATTGTAATCCAGGATACAATTAGGTTTTGAGGTGTGGGTACTGGTACCTCGTACAGGGACGGAGGTGGTACTGTCTCCGTGAATTGTTGTCAGTATAAGGACATCCCTCTTGTCCTTATATTTGACCAACAACATATTTTCAGTGCATATTCCCCTGCTTTCACCCCTTCTCATTACTTGGGCAATGTGCGTTTTTGGGAGGCCTCTTTGGTTCTTGCGCACAGTACCGCAAGCTGCTGTACCTCTTGAACCAAGGGCCTTAAACAGGGGGATGCTAGTGTAAAAGTTATCCACATAGAGGTGATAACCTTTATCCAGGAAGGGGTGCACTAAATCCCAGACAATTTTTCCACTAACACCTACGAGGGAGGGGGGGCATTCTGGCGGTTCAATACTTGAATCCTTCCCTTCATATACCCTAAACCTGTGGGTGTACCCTGAGGTGCTTTCACACAGTTTATACAATTTTATGCCATACCTTGCCCTCTTATTGGGAAGGTACTGGCGGAATTTAACCCTTCCTTTAAAATGTAAAAGGGACTCGTCCACACAAATGAATTGTTGGGGGATGTACATCTCCTCAAATTTGGCGCTGAAATGATCAATGACCGGCCTGACTTTGAATAGCCGGTCAAAGGTGGGATCATCTCTGGGTGGGCACTGTGCATTATCGCTGTAATGCAGAAATTTAAGGATCATCTCAAAACGAGTCCGGGTCATGGCCATACGGTAAAATGGGGTGCTGTACAGAACATCTGTACTCCAATATTGCCTAATTTCTGGCTTTTTTACTATGCCCATATGAAACACCAGACCCCAAAACGCCATCATCTCTACTGCATCTACAGGGGTCCACCTAGCAAATGATGACGTGGGGTTTTGAGCAATAAACTGCTGGGCATATAAATTAGTTTGGTCCACCATTAAATTTATAAAATCATCAGAGAAAAATAATTTGAAGAAGTCAATTTCTCTGAGACCTGTGGAATCAAATTGGATTCCTGGGATGGCCAAAAACTCAGGAACCTGGGGCTCAAAATTGTCTGGTGGTGGGGTCCATACGGGATCAATCATTGGGGGGGGGGTCTCAGCTGCTCTACGGGGGCGTCTTTGAGGGGGTCCCTCATCACTAGAGGAGGAAGATGAGGTTAACACAAATCCTTCAAATTCCCCGCTTGCATCACTGTCTGTGTCACTGTCAGAGGCAAGCATGGCATATGCCTCCTCCGCTGAGTACATTCTTCTGGATGACTGGGATGACATTTGGGATGACCTTTGGGATGCCATTTTTATTTTTGTGTTTGTGGTTGTGAAATGTTTCAACACGTGTATAGTGTAGGGGGGGGGTACAAACTTTATTTCAACCAGGTAGTGTGTATGTAGTGCAGAAAAAAAAAAAAAAAAAAAAAAAGGTCCTGCACCAAAAATTGAGCACAGATGTTAGTCAGTAACGACCGTCACTGAACAGCGCTCAAAGGCAACAGGAATTTATTAAAAAAAAAAAAAAAAAAAAGGTCCTGCACCAAAAATTGAGCACAGATGTTAGTCAGTAACGACCGTCACTGAACAGCGCTCAAAGGCAACAGGAATTTATTAAAAAAAAAAAAAAAAAAAATCAACCCTGTGCCGAAAAAGCTGATCAGTGATGTACGTCACTGATCAGCGCACAGTGGCCACAGGACACCCACAAAATCACAGTGTGTGTAAAAATACCCACAGCACCCTCAAAAAAAAAAAAAAAGGTGAGGGGCAGCAGGTGCACAACCTTTGGTGCAACTGGCAGGTATATATTTCCTGCAGACACAAAATATAGCACTCTATCACTCTCTGTCACTCTCTCTCTCTATCTCTCACTATCTATCACTCTATGACACTGCAGCACTGACAGGAATTTAAAAAACAAACCCCTGCACCCCCAAAAAAGTTGCTGATCACCTCAGATATAGTGATCAGCACAAAAGGCGGGGGCAGCAGACACAAAATTTAGCACTCTCTATCACTCTCTCTCTCTATCTCTCACTATCTATCACTCTATGACACTGCAGCACTGACAGGAATTTACAAACCCCTGCACCCCCAAAAAAGTTGCTGATCACCTCAGATATAGTGATCAGCACAAAAGGCGGGGGCAGCAGACACAAAATTTAGCACTCTCTATCACTCTCTCTCTCTATCTCTCTATCTCTCACTATCTATCACTCTATGACACTGCAGCAAACCCCTGCACCCCCAAAAAAGTTGCTGATCACCTCAGATATAGTGATCAGCACAAAAGGGGGGGCAGCAGTCAGTTATATAAAAAATATATATCACAATCTGTCACTATCTCTCTATCTCTCTCTCTCTATCTCTCTCTCTATCTATAACTCTATTACACTGCAGCAAAATATAGCACTCTCTGTCACTAGGCCTCTCTATCTCTCTCTATCTCTCTCTATCTCTCTCTATCTCTCTCTATCTCTCTCTCTCTAGCTAACTGCAGCAGCACAACACAGCACAACACAGCACAACACAAGTAGCAAGATCCAGGCAGTGATCAGGTAAGTATTTTGCACGGTTTGCACGGATCAGGTCAGTATACTGCGGCAGCCAGGCACGGTGACCACACTGCACGCAATTCCAGACCGGAATGGCGTCTGCAGTGCAGTCACCGTTAGTTTAAACCCCCCTCCATGGCTGTGATTGGTCCGTCGGTCCGACGAACCAATCACGGCCTTTGGGGGCGGGCGGGGTGAGGTGGGGTGACACCAGTGTCACCCTTACACCCCACGGTGATTGGTGCTGTACTTTACAGCACCAATCACCTCCGATCCCATGTCACCGGCGAACGTTATTCGCCGGTGACACAGAAAACGCTGTAATTGGCTGTTCACACTGAACAGCCAATCACAGTGATCGGCGACGGGGGGGCGGAATCGCAGCCCCCCCCGGGCACGCAGGGACATGTCTGCTGTCAGGGACAGCAGACATTGTCCCTCTGTCACTGCGTCTCTAGACGCAGTGACAGTTTTAAGCCATGACGTATATATACGTCATGTGTCGGGAAGTACTTCCCGACCATGACGTATATATACGTCAAATGTCGGGAAGGGGTTAAAGGCCCTTTTACACAGAATGCCCCTTATACAAATCCCCCAGCCTCCACATAGTTTCAAGACCACCAACCCTGAACAGCACATCAGCACCCTTGCCCACATTGCCAACCCCCCCCCCCCCCCACCCCCCGCTCCTTGGGATCCAACATACGGCACCCAGTACCTGCTGCTGAAATCCCATTTCCCGTCTGCCCAGTCCCTGCCCTGGGGCTGTCACTTACATCTCGTCTTGGCCCTCAGGCTCCGGGCACGGCTCCTGGGTTCTCCGGCTGGGTGCATGTCCCCTATGTAGCGCCCCCCGCTTGGTGCACACAGGAGAGGTGTCCGTGCAGTCGCTGGGTGGGGAAGGAGGGGGGGTTGCAGAGGTCCGTGCAGTCGCCGGGTGGGTACAGACCTCTGACCCACACAGGGGGTGTGCAGACCTTCACTCCGCACAGGGGGTGTGCGGAGGTTTCATCATGCGCACGCCGGGGGGAGGTGTGGGTATCCGTGCAGCCGTCAGGAAAGGGGGGGGGTGCAGAAGTCCCTGCACCCGCCGGGTGGGAAAGGGGGGTGGGGGGGATGTGCCGAGGTTTCATCATGCCCACGCTGGCGGAGGGGGGAGGTGTGAGAGTCCGTGCAGCTGCCGGGTGGGGAAGGGGAGGGGGGTGGACGTCTGTACCCAGTTCAGCTGGCCTGGGTTGCGTCTGCTGACCAATAGCAGCTGCCTCTCTGACAGGGGCATGCTTTGAAAGCATGTCCCTGTCACTGAGGCACCACTATAGGTGCCGCTTATAGAGGTTTTTTAATGGAATTTTGCAGCATGGTACTTGGCCCTGCCCCCTGCCCGCCCCTTGTTCCTTCAACCTTAACATTAAGAGCCAGAGGCACTGCTCTAGGTGCCTCCGAAATAGTAATGCAACACAGTATGGTGTCAAAGTGAATAGATTAATATAAAGCAGATACTTATGGCACATAATGGCCCTTATTCTGATCGGTGCGGATATTCCCGCATTCTTACGGAGCGGTCCGCACGCCACGGCGTTTTGCCGCGTGCGGCCATCGTCCGTAGAAACGCCCACGTGTCCTCCGCATTCGGACGGACTCACTCTTTAAGAACAGGGCGTGTTTACGGACGACATACAAACCATGCGTGTGCGGGAGAAACACTCCGATTCTGCACGGTATTACAGAGTATTACAGAGTATGCTCGGAAATACTGCATCCGAACGGGAGCCAAGCGGTGCTACCGCCCGTAAGCGGAGTATTTACGCCAAACAACCCACTATTATGTCAATTCTGCAATGCATCACACTGGCATTGACTGTGACATGAATATAAATAAATGTGTTTACTTTACCCAAACTGTGTGGTTTCATGAGTACATGTCGAATACACATGTGTATTGATAGTATTAATATTCTGTCATGTCCATTGTTAGCAGTTTGAAAGTGTCTGACAAGTACAGCATATGTGGGGGACTAGTAAGGTTTCCTTGAAGCAGCAATGGTTTCAATTAAAGCACTGACAAGCGGCCTATTAGTCAGTAATGAGTAAAAGAGTAGATTCTAGTGGGTTCAGGTGTTAATGGTTGTAGTCATTAGGCGTACGTTCGCCTACCGCATGAACGAGTGGTGTCCGCAAAGCAATAGTACACTTGTGGACACCGCACATTTCTGCCCTTTTTGATCGCGTGCATTCGGAGTGGTTTCCGAATGTACGCCCCCCAACATAAGTGTACTCCCCCGTGTCCGCCCATGTTTCCGCCCCGTTTTGCCCACTTTGAAACTACGCCCATGTGTCATTCCGCATGACGCCCATAATACGCCCCTATTTCCCGAATGATAGCGGTGAACAGTTCTGGACGGGATTTGGCCGAACTGGTACCGAGTCAAGGCGTGGCACATGCGCGTTGCGTTCTCCACGCATGCGCAGACGCCGTAAAGACGCGATCCGAAAGTATGCGGTAAAGTCCGCGTCAATCAGAATAAGGGCCAATATGTGTCATAAGTTTATACTTTGTATTATTTTATTATGTTTATCACTAATGACGGGGAGGCACTGCCTCCCCTGCCTCCCCTGACTGCACGTCCCTGTGTGAGGGTTGCAAACATGTATACACACTAATGTGAGGCATACAGATGCTGTATATACACTAATGGGAGGCACACAGATGCTGTATTTACACAGATGGGAGGCATACAGATGCTGTATATACACTAATGGGAGGCATACAGATGCTGTATATACACTAATGGGAGGCATACAGATGCTGTATATACACTAATGGGAGGCATACAGATGCTGTATTTACACAGATGGGAGGCATACAGATGCTGTATATACACTAATGTGAGGCATACAGATGCTGTATATACACTAATGGGAGGCATACAGATGCTGTATTTACACAGATGGGAGGCATACAGATGCTGTATATACACTAATGGGAGGCATACAGATGCTGTATATACACTAATGGGAGGCATACAGATGCTGTATATACACTAATGGGAGGCATACAGATGTTGTATATACACTAATGGGAGGCACACAGATGCTGTATATACACTAATGGGAGGCATACAGATGTTGTATATACACTAATGGGAGGCACACAGATGCTGTATATACACTAATGGGAGGCATACAGATGCTGTATATACACTAATGGGAGGCACACAGATGCTGTATATACACTAATGGGAGGCACACAGATGCTGTATATACACTAATGAAAGGCATACAGATGCTGTATTTACACAGATGGGAGGCATACAGAGGCTTTATATACATTGCTGTGAGGCACACAGATGCTGTGTGTGTGTATATATATATATATATATATATATAGTGTGATGCATACAGATGCTGTATATACACTAATGGGAGGCATACAGATGCTGTATATACACTAATGGGAGGCATACAGATGCTGTATATACACTAATGGGAGGCATACAGATGCTGTATATACACTAATGGGAGGCACACAGATGCTAAATATACACTGCTGTGAGGCACAAATATGCTGTATATATAGTGTGAGGCACACAGATGCTGCAAATACACTGATGTGATGCATGCATATGCTGTATATACACTGATGTGAGGCATATAGATGCTGTATATACACCAATGGGAGGCATACATATGCTGTATATACACTGATGTGAGGCACACAGATGTGTTAATATACACTGATGTGAGGCATGCAGATGCTGTATATATACTGATGCGAGGCACACAGATAATATATATACACTGATGTGACGATTGTAGATGATGTATATACACTGATGCAAGGCACACAGATGCTGTATATATAGTGTGAGGCATACAGATGCTGTATATATACTGATGTGATGCATGCAGATGATGTATATACACACTGGTGTGAGGCACACAGATGCTGTATATACATTAATGATGGATAGCAGAGCTGGAATAAAAATGAATGGGGACAATGCATTGTGTGAGTGTAAGGAGCGCCAGTTGTCTGTCATG
Organism: Crinia signifera; assembly: GCF_055691185.1. Classification (NCBI taxonomy): domain Eukaryota; kingdom Metazoa; phylum Chordata; class Amphibia; order Anura; family Myobatrachidae; genus Crinia; species Crinia signifera. Next base: position 34,003,293 of record NC_139226.1, read on the forward strand.
TGGGGGGGTAAGGCACATGTTAACAAATAAATCACGTCCCACAGGCCCACCATCCAAATAAACTTTAATATTTAAATGCATTGCTCCAAGTCTCCTCTAAGGCGGTGATGTATGATGTCATAAGTGGAAGCTGACAGCTGTGTTGAACATTTTATATGAATAATGGCTACTTCTGGTCCTTTGGAAAATGACTCTCATTCAGTCATGGAGCAAAAGGTGCTGTGAGAGGTCAGAGGTCAGAGCCCAAGAGGAGTCAGTGGTGAATTGCTGTCACCATAAAAAGTCATTTTTCTATAAATCAAAAACCACTTCCCGGAAAACTATTGGAAAAGAAAAAACCTGTCACTTTCTGGAAAAGAGCCGCTTCCTTAAAAAAAAGAAATTGGGTTAGAAATCAAATCAGTGTACATCCAACCAAGCAGCGGTGCAGGAACCTGCTCTACCACCCACGAGTTTCAGAGACTGCCACTCTCAGCTGCGTTTCACATACAATTGCTCGTGTGGTTCTAAGCTGGTGGAGCGGACTGGACAACATACCATCCTCTGCTCTACTTGTGGTGGTGCTCTGACAGGTTCTAGTCCCAGCAATATGTCAGGCATCTAATTTGCAGGTTGGAAGGCTGCAGAGATCTTCTCTTCAGAAGACAGATATGGATGAATCCATCACACAACTCCTAGATTAACTTAACATTTTCATTTCAGAATGTTTATGACTGAGGTGGCACATTTCTCTAAGGCACCTAGCTCTTATCATACTCTATCCATGAGAGACTGAGGGCCAGGTGTATCAAGCTTCAAAGAGAGAGAGATAAACAGCCAGCCAATCAGCTCCTAACTGTCATGTTACAGGCTGGGTTTGAAAAATGGCAGGTAGGAGATGATCGGCTGGTTGTTTATCACTCTCCACTTTATCACCTGATACATCTGGCCCAGACTGATGCTCACAGGCTGGCTCCAGCGCACAGTGGTGTAGTCAGTACCACAACTTGAAATTTTGCACCTCCCTTTCTGGCGCACCCCCCTCCTTACATTATTATTTTTTTGCCTGCATACTTATAGCCAGGGGCTTCTTGCTCATTGCCAGAGGTTACCTGCTCATTGTCAGGCTTTACATGCTCATTGCCAGGGGTAACAGGCTCATTGCCAGGGGCTACATGCTCATTGTCAAGGGTTACATGCTTGTTGTCAGGGGTTACATGCCCATTGCCTGGGGTTGCATGCTCGTTACCAAGGGCTTATGTGACAGTGCCCCTGTATGGTGTGATGCAAGATGGCGTACCTGGACTCTGGACTTGCCGGCTTCGGATCTTCACAGCCTCTTTTTGGAAGAACCTGTGGCAGGGAATGGCACAACCCAAGGAGGACCCACAGAAGCGACACTACTACAATTAGCAGCAACAAAGATTTATTTCAAAGAAGATACTTGTACCGGTTGCTGCAGTGCATTTACACATATATAACCATCAAGAAAAGGTGTAACATGTAAACGTTCACTTTAAGGCATTAAAGAGATAACGATTGCAAATAGAATGACATCATGGTGATAAAAATACAAAAGAGAAGAGACATTAAAGAGAGTAATATTACATCACTAAGACACTATACTGCATATATAACACTATCACAAAATATCCGACCGACAGGTGGCGCTATGCACCCTGTGTGTACTGAACTGTAGTCCCTGGTGCAAAACAGTCACTGCACTTGGAGAAAGGTCCCGCGACGGAAATCCTCACAAGAGAGAATAGTCCCTAGCTTAGTGTGCACACTAACTTGTGTAGAACATAAAAGGTTAACAATCGTCTCAAGAGGGGCAAGCAGATCCCCATCCCTTAGGGCAATCTCCTGTATCAGAGGCAAACAGGCAGTCCTGTTAGTGGGGGTATCCAACACCCCAGTACCTGAATAATCAGCTGCAGTTGCTAGCTCCTGCTGGTCACGACTCCTGGGTGGCCACTGCCTAATTCTGTGCTGTAGGTCTCTGCAGTCACTCCTACAGGGCTCTATCTCCCTTCACATGCTGCTCACCCCTTCTTCTGGTCGGCAGTGCTGGCTGTCATTCACTGCTGGGTCCTTGCTCCCAGTGCCTGGTCTCAGATGTCGACTTCTCTCTGCACAGCATCGCTGTATAGGTGCCCACACACGCACCGATCCCGGCGGTGCGATGCTATACGATGGGGTGCGCGCTCCTGCGGCACCTCATCGCACAGTACAAAAAGTATGTGCTGCACATACTTTTTGTACTAGCTTTTTCTAGCATAGCATCGCATCGCATGCACATCGTATGCACAAGGCATACGATGCGATGCTATGTGTGCTAGTTAAGCCCACAACGCACGCCGGGATCGGTGCATGTGTGGGCACCTTATCACCTTCCAGCCTGCATCAGCACATGTCTCTCTCTCTCTCTCTTCCTGCTTCTCATCCTGCTGCTGCTGAAATCTGATCTCTTCCTCACAGGCCCTGGGCAGCCAATCAGGGGAGGGGATGTCATGCTCCCTGCACATGCATAGGAGCTGGTGTCTTGCTGGGTCTGTTAACCCCTCACAGCCCTGCAGCTGCACATAGGAGGAAGCTTTCTCTAGGGGGGTACAGGAATAAAAGTCGTACCCTCTGGAGCAGAGTACCACACTTACATGCTTGTCGACAGTGTTTTGCATGTTCGTTGTCTTCTAATAGGACCTAGCATCTGTCTAATCCAAGAAGGCAGCTAAACTAGCTATGGTCTCTAGGTTGACACTATGAAGTTGGATGTACATTAGGTCGACCACTGAAGGTTGAAGTTCAACAGCCAGAAGGTTGACATAAGTTTTGCATGTTTTTTTTAGCCGACTTGTGCCAACAGGTGGTATTTCACACCCTACCATCCACTATGGTGTGATGGGAATATACAATAGTGTGCCGTGCCCGAAGTATGGTGAGTGCAGCGAGGCACCGTGCCCGAAGCAAGGTGAGCACATCAAACCATGTTACGGGGCGCAGTGCACTGATACGGTGTCCATTTCCAAATCTGGGTGATACGGAGTATACTGTCCTCGCTGAAATTCGGGACAAAAAATATGAAAAACTCGTGTTGACCTTTTGACTGTCAACCTTTCATGTATCGACCTAAGCCCTGTCGACCTTTAGTGGTTGACCTCATGTATGTTGACCTTCATAGTTGACCTTATGACCCATAGCCCCATTCTAAGCAAATTCCATGCGGTCTGCCAGCGCTTGGGCTACGGTGATGTAGTCACACCACCTACTCGGTGGCCCTAGAGCACCAATTGTTATGAACACTGAATGAGCGACGTAATATACATGTGAGACTGTGGCCTTCTTCTCCAGCACGTCAGCATTACACTGGGCTATGGTATCACAGACAAGCACCACACGTTCCGTCCCAAGAGAAGAGGACGCTGCACTCACCTCCCAACGGCTATGGTAGAGGGAGTAGTCAGGCACCCAACCAGGAGGGAATTTAAATGAAGTGAGGGGGCGACATCTAGGGCACACCCAGGGCTACTGGCATCCTGTTGTGCTTGGCATTCTACCTGTAATCATAAATAGTAAAGGGTGGCTTACAAAAGGTACAGTAATAGTAATTATTATTACAGCACCCTATTTTTACTACCCACAAGCAAGTGGACCTGGCCGGCCAACCTCACAAACCGGCAATTGTTATTTTGTTACATTGTATTAACATCAGTGGTGTAGCTACGTTTTGGGCGCCCCCCCGCCGTTAGGGGGGGCGCCCGTCCCCCCCCCGTCGCCGCCCCGCCAAGCACCCCTACCCCGCCGCCCATGCAAATCCCCCCTCAATCCCCCACAGCCTTACCTATCGCGCTGGTCCCGGCGGCTCCGTTTTTCTGCTGAGGACCACCAGAAAATGGCAGCCCCCATACAGCAGACAGTTTCAGAGAACTGTGTGCTATATGGGGGCGGCCATTTTGTGGTGGTCCTCAGCAGAAGAACGGAGCCGCCGGGACCAGCGCGATAGGTAAGTCTGCGGGGGATTGAGGGGGGTTTAACTATAGCACCGCAGCCCCCGGCGCCCCCACATGCACACCCCCCCCCCCGCGCGGTGGCGGGGGCTGCGGTGCTATAGTTACGCCGCTGATTAACATGCCCCTGGCTCTCTATGCCCCTGAGAGTTAGGCTGCAGGTAGGGGCAGCTAGAGTTAGACTCTCGGAGGGGACATTTAGGGTAGGGGCATAGAAAAGACAACCCAGAATCTTCACACGGGCATCCCCCTCTCCACAGTGCAGTAGGCTCTAGTATTATGCCTGAGGCAAAAGTGCATGCGAAGGTCTATGGAAACAGGGAACTCATCATGTTTCGGAGATTAATTTCACTAATGTGCATGTGCAGCGGCCATTTTTGCTGTGATTTTTTGCCGCATCTGCAGTGCACCCATTATACAAATGTAGCACCTCTCAGCCAGCCCACGGAATCGCCAGATTCCCTGAGCGATCGCTGGCGGAGAGGCGCTGCATCTGACGGAAGTTTGCGAGCATCTCACACGCACGCACGTCCCCTTCACTCGGCAGCAGATGGTAGAATCCCTGCACGTCTCCGCTTCAGGGAGAGGGGCAGGGTTAGGAGGTGCGATGACGGTAAGGCAGCGGGCTCCGTCAGAATGGGGCATGCGAGCGACGCATGTGCGCGCGCCCCCTTCTGGCAGCTGGAGAACGCTCTCTAATGAGAGCTGCTCCATCTGTAGAAGTACCAGTGAGCTAGGGGCAGGCACTAGGGTTGGGTCAGGTTTAGACTTTAGGCGGAGAGTTTAGGGTTAGGCACTAGGGGCAGTGTAATGGTTAAACGGCAGGTGGGGGTGGTTAGGGTGAGGCTACAGGAGGGGGTGGTTATGGTGAGGCTGCAGGAGGGGGTGGTTAGGGTAAGGCTGCGGGAGGGGTGGTTTGGGTAAGGCTGCGGGAGAGCGTGGTTATGGTCAGGCTGCGGGAGGGGGTGGTTTGGGTAAGGCTGCAGGAGGGGGTGGTTAGGGTGAGGCTGCGGGAGGGGGTGATTAGGGTAAGGCTGCAAGAGGGGGTTGTTAGGGTGAGGCTGCAAGAGGGGGTGGTTAGGGTGAGGCTGCGGGAGGGGGTGGTTTGGGTGAGGCTGCGGGAGGGGGTGGTTTGGGTAAGGCTGCGGAAGGGGACAGTTAGGGTTAGAATATAGGATCTGACAGCATTCTGACCATTGGAATTCTGGATAATCAGGATTCCGAGCTCCGGCATTTCATATCCCAACATAAACTGCATTTTCACCCATTGAGACACAGCAGCAAAGCGTGCTGACATCTGGGTAACGCTGGGGGATGGAATGCAGTCTCCAGCATAATTATGTTTTGTGAAATCATAAAATGGAAATACAAATGCAAACTGGCATTTTAATTGGTTTCAATATCCGCAGTGAGGTGGAATTAACAGCAACTAACATAACTTTGCAGAAGGGTCATATCATACATTCTTGAAGAAAAACAATTACACATAAGTAGGGATGCCAATCCCGGGGCATTTTTTCATTCCCGGGATCCGGGATTGAAAAACGCTCAATCCCGGGATTCCCGGGATCCCGGGATTGGCATCCCCAGCAAAAAAAACCCCATTTTTAGCATACTAACCCACCCCGGCCGACCCGCACATCTACTTACATTAGGGTGCGGGCGGGCGGCCGGGAGTGGGTTTGGAGGTGCACGGTGCCTCCCGGCAAGTGCACCTCCATAGAAGACGGCAGGCGGGCGGCGGAGACGAGGCTGGCAGGCGGAGGCGGGCGGAGTCAGGCCGGCGTGCTGTCGGGAGGCGGGCGGGCGGAGTCAGGCCGGCGTGCTGTCGGGAGGCGGGCAGGCGGAGGCAGGCCGGCGGTCACTGGTGACGTGTGGCCTGCGCAGCGTGACCTCTACTGTCACGCTACGCAGGCCGCACGCCGGGTCAGGCTACGGGAACAGCCGGGCAGCGTCTGAGATAGTGCTCAGACGCTGCCCGGCATTAGACTGCGCATGCGCAGTCTAATCCCGAAATCCCGGGATTGGATTCTCCAATCCCGGGATTGAAATCCCGGACTTTTTTAGGCCAAATCCCGGGATCCCGCCGATCCCGATCCCGGGATTGGCCACACTACACATAAGTACCAGTTACAGTTCTACTAAAGCTATTAATGGATTGATGTAAGGAATTATATGGCACAATGTGTATTTATCAGAACATGGGGCACACTAGATTGGTTTTCTTAGGGTTGGTTTTAACCATCAAATAATATATAATACTGTATCTTCTCCATCATACAATATTCTCGCTCTCCACCCTGGCCAGTCCCCACACCCATAAATAGTCAGCCATTCAGAAGCAGTCTGTCGTCTGTCAGAGATGAGAGACTGTCTCTGATTTGCTTGCCCTCTATGGGGCAGATTTATTAAGCTTGGAGAAGAGATAAACTGGAGATAAAGCGGAGAAAAGGTAAAAGGAGATAAAGCACCAGCCAATCAGCTGTGTTTGAAAAAGACAGTTGGGAGTTGATTTTTGTGATAACATGTTCAAAATCAGGAAGGTGGTTGGTACACACTTGTCCACTTTTGTAGCCCAAAGCTGTAGGGAACTTTGGGGTGGGGCTCTGACATTATCATTTCACCTCCCCATGCTGTGATTCGCTGGGACAGGTGAGGGGATGGAACTAAAATTACAACATTTGCATAATTCTAGACCCGCCCCCTCCCTCCTGGCACTTCAATGTCGGAGATCATCTCTCCATCCCGCCCACTTCAGGAGGGAGCAGGCAGGATGCGGGAGATCTGCCGGCTTTTTCAGGGGTGCAGGGGTGTACCTGAAAAGTAGAGTAGGCTTGTATGGATTTGGTATTGTGGCCATTTTCAGAGACTTCCTGTGGCTTGATCTTTAATAGATATTTACTCTTATCTGATACTAAAGGCGTTGTATATTATTTTGTGCTAGTAACCTTACAGCATAATATAAGGTGTAATATGGATCTTATTCTCAGGGAGAACAAAAGAGCTTACGTTTTATTTTGCATCCAGAAAGACGTGTTCAAGGGAATAGTGGATCAGGTAGATAGTTGCTACTTTTCCTTCATAATGTTCCTTTGGGAATGTACTTTACAATCAGGACTTTGCACTACAATTTTCCAAGCAGCCAACAGGCAATTTGTTCTTGTATGTGAGCATGTAAGGATTAGTTAAGCTTTAAAATGAAACAGAATTACATTTGCGGGATGGTCCTGATAAAGGTAATGTTAATCTTTTGTGTGTTAAATAATTCAGCCGTCCATTTGTTTTCATATATCTGATTTGACTTGGTAAAACTTACTGTAATAGATATGTTAAGGCATAGAGAACTTGGTGCTGGAGCTGGACCCTAAAGGAGCCTGGTGCTGCAGAGATGGGCCGTAAGGAGCCTGGTGCTGCAGAGATGGACCGTAAGGAGCCTGGTGCTGCAGAGATGGACCGTAAGGAGCCTGGTGCTGCAGAGATGGACCGTAAGGAGCCTGGTGCTGCAGAGATGGACCGTAAGGAGCCTGGTGCTGCAGAGATGGACCGTAAGGAGCCTGGTGCTGCAGAGATGGACCGTAAGGAGCCTGGTGCTGCAGAGATGGACCGTAAGGAGCCTGGTGCTGCAGAGCTGGACCGTAAGGAGCCTGGTGCTGCAGAGCTGGACCGTAAGGAGCCTGGTGCTGCAGAGCTGGACCGTAAGGAGCCTGGTGCTGCAGAGATGGACCGTAAGGAGCCTGGTGCTGCAGAGCTGGACCGTAAGGAGCCTGGTGCTGCAGAGCTGGACCGTAAGGAGCCTGGTGCTGCAGAGCTGGACCGTAAGGAGCCTGGTGCTGCAGAGCTGGACCGTAAGGAGCCTGGTGCTGCAGAGCTGGACCGTAAGGAGCCTGATGCTGCAAAACTGGACCGTAAGGAGCCTGTTGCTGCAGAGCTGGACCGTAAGGAGCCTGGTGCTGCAGAGCTGGACCGTAAGGAGCCTGGTGCTGCAGAGCCGGACCATAAGGAGCCTGGTGCTGCAGAACTGGAGCGTAAGGAGCCTGGTGCTGCAGAGCTGGACCGTAAGGAGCCTGGTGCTGCAGAGCTGGAAGTTAAGGAGCCTGGTGCTGCAGAGCTGGACCGTAAGGAGCCTGGAGCCTGGAGCTGGACCGTAAGGAGCCTGGTGCTGCAGAGCTGGACCGTAAGGAGCCTGGTGCTGCAGAGCTGGATCGTAAGGAGCCTGGTGCTGCAGAGCTGGACCGTAAGGAGCCTGGTGCTGCAGAGCTGGACCGTAAGGAGCATGGTGCTGCAGAGCTGGACCGTAAGGAGCCTGGTGCTGCAGAGCTGGACCGTAAGGAGCCTGGTGCTGCCGAGGTGGACCGTAAGGAGCCTGGTGCTGCAAAACTGGACCGTAAGGAGCCTGGTGCTGCAGAGCTGGACCATAAGGAGCCTGGTGCTGCAGAGCTGGACCGTAAGGAGCCTGGTGCTGCAGAGCTGGAGTGTAAGGAGCCTGGTGCTGCAGAGCTGGACCATAAGGAGCCTGGTGCTGCAGAGCTGGAGCGTAAGGAGCCTGGTGCTGCAGAGCTGGACGGTAAGGAGCCTGGTGCTGCAGAGCTGGACGGTAAGGAGCCTGGTGCTGCAGAGCTGGACCGTAAGGAGCCTGGAGCCTGGAGCTGGACCGTAAGGAGCCTGGTGCTGCAGAGCTGGACCGTAAGGAGCCTGGTGCTGCAGAGCTGGACCGCATACCTCCCAACTGTCACGATTCCGTCGGGACAGTCCCGATTTTCGGGTCCTGTCCCGACGTCCCACCCGCGGCAGGCATTGTCCCGCTGCGGGGGGTGGCAGTTGGGAGACCCCCCAATCTAGTAGAATAGATGCTGTGCGCATGCGCACAGCGTCTATTCTCGTATGAAAATGAGGTTGCGGCTAATTAGCATAAGCCGCGCCCTCATTTGCATACGCCCCTCCCCCTTTTCGGGCGTCCTCCGGACGGAAGTTGGGAGGTATGGGACCGTAAGGAGCCTGGTGCTGCAGAGCTGGACCGTAAGGAGCCTGGTGCTGCAGAGCTGGACCGTAAGGAGCCTGGTGCTGCAGAGCTGGACCGTAAGGAGCCTGGTGCTGAAGAGCTGGACCGTAAGGAGCGTGTTGCTGCAGACCTGGTCTGTATGGGGCCTGGTGCTACAGAAATTAACATGCATATAAGGGTGTCAGGCACACAACCTGCAGATTGTAAAGCCCAAGGACAGTGCTCTTCTTCAAGTTTCCTGCAGCCAGGTCCGGCAACAGAAATCTTGAGGCCCGGTATACTGATATCTCTGGGGCCCCCTCCCAACCACACACCCAGATTTTTATTACATGGAATGTGTTTTTATTATTAGAAAAAAAATTGATAATTAATATTCACTATGCGATATATTAAGGCACGGCTGATGGGAGGGTGCAGCATTGTTTGTTGTATGGTTCGCTGTGTTGCGTGATGTCACTTAACGCATTAGTCCTGGTAGCCGGACAGGTGACCGAGGGGGGTTACTGGATTGGGGTCCATGTAAGCTTCCTTCCAGGAACCCAGGTGGGCAGGCAACACCTTTAAAAAACATGGTTGGGGCTGCCACAGCCATGTTTATAGCCACTGAGCCTCCCAGAGCCTTGGGGCCCCTCACAAGGTTGGGGCCCAGTATGAGTGTCCCCTTTGACCCCCCATCCCCCTATCACCTGCCCTGCCTGCAGCCCCACCCTTTAAGCTTGATGTCACAAGTGCGGTAGCGGCACAGGATAATAAATGTCGGTCATACACCATATGCATGATAAATAAGCCTAATGAACTGTGCATTTACTCATGTGTCAACACTGACACCAAATCAAACTCATGTCGACCTTTTGCTAATGACGACATTGTGCATTTCAACCTCTTGCTTTCGACCTAGACATGGTCTTTGAGTTATCCCACCCCTGGCTTATAGTATCTAGCTATAGTGATAATATAGTATTTGCTTTGTATTTCTGGTTGGCCACTAGGGGGTGCTATGCACATAAGATAACTACAATGTTATTAGTGGGGCCTGTCAGGGTGATTACCAATCTTATGGTGGTTTTTCATTGTGATTTATTTTTTAAATGTAGTATGGGATGGCAAATCTTTTCCAATATAATCACTTCAAGCAGCCATATTCTATAGACATCAAAACAGTTTGCAGTCATTAAGGGACATAATGATTATCGGCCCTAATTTCCTATAGTCGCTATTGACATCAGTAAGAAATTACTGTTCACCGGAACACCAGAACATATGAACATGAACAGACACATCCTGGGCAGGGACTGCACACATGCAATAACTGAGCATGAGCTTATGCAGCTACAGGAATGTGTAGGAGAGGGGTAGTCTGACAGCTGTCTTACTTCTGATGGTGCAGCCTCAATTTTGGGTCTTTACCCATGCTTATTTTTAGGGACCTGAGTTGCAGCAGCCTATGCTTGACTGCTGAGCAGGGTGGCTGCTTGATGTGCTATTGTAATGCTACTCCTATGTGTTTGGATTAGATCACTATAGTGACACTTACAAGGTGTTCACCTATAACAGCTGCTCCTGTTCGCATAGAACATTTTTGCATTCACCGGTACTTGAGATGCCGCCAGGACCTAAAGCTATAGTGGTTAATACCAAAATACAGGAGATTGCAGGCATAAATAACCTGGAGTATAGTGACTGGTAAGGTAAAAGTTAATTGCAGACAGACTAGACATGGCAATATTATTGTGACTGCAGACAGGCTTGGCCAGGTTAGATGACTTCTGAACTTAGCCAGGGGATCGTTAACTGCTGAAGGTAATCAGGAGCAAGGTGTACACAGAGTCCTGGAGCAATTGCTGACAGAATGAATCTAGCTGCAGGGAAACTTGCTGTATAAACTGTGTGTCTAGGCTGCAGTCTGCAATGACAGACAGGATTAATACCAGGGTTGCCTACTTTTAAAGGCTCCTATCCTGGCTTCTCCCGGAGAGGAGACTGTCAGCAGTACATCGGGGGAGGGGCCTGATGTAGGCATCATCAAGCCTCATACCCCAATACTGCAAATCCGCAATTTTCAGGTCTTTGAGGAAGGGGCGGGGCTAAATTATGTGATTTTCATCTTTAGCCCCTCCCCTTCCCCAAAAAGCCATGAATTGCTGCAAATTAATGCTGCCACTCGGGAGGAGTGGGTGCCGGTATCTGGGAGGGTTGCGCACCTTTACAAGGGGCCAGGAGGGGGGCCTGATTTTTGGGAGCCTCCCAGCCATTATGGGAGGGTAGGCAATCCTGATTAATTCTGGGATGTGGAGCAGGATCAGCTATACAGGATTCGACTGAGGTGTGCGGCTCAGCCAAAATAGGTCTTCTGGCAGGTATTGGAGCAGGTCAGGAATGCAGGATATAACAGAGAAAGATCAACTCAGTCAAACAGCTCCTCTGGCAGTTGTTGGAGCAGGCCAGGAATGCAGGATGCAACTGAGTAGTGAATCTTAGCCAAACAGGTCTTCCGGCTGGTGTTGACGCAGGCCATGAATGCAGGATACAACCAAGAAATGCTACTCAGCCAAGCATGTCTTCTGACAGGTGTCAGATCAGGCCAGGAATGCAGGATACAACTGAGAATTGCAACTCAGCCAAACAGATCTTCTGGGTGGTGTTGGAGCAGATCAGGAATGCAGGATACAACGGAAAAGTGCATTTCAACCAAAAACTTCCTCTGGTAGTTGTTGGAGCAGGCCAGGAATGCAGGAACAAGGGGGAATCCAACAGGGCAAGGGTGCAGGACTGTCAGGAACCACAAACTGAGGAGTGTGGCCACACACAGGGATGCAGGAACACAATGGCAGGATTCCAGGTTCAGGAACTAGGGATTATCACCAGCAAACAGGAGCTGACCAGAATCCATAATGAAAGGGAGACAGACCAATCCCAGAAGTAATCAAACTGGAATCAGGAAATGAGGTATTCCAAACAGGTCTATTGCTGCACATAGCAGCCAGCGTCCTTGTAACTAGGAAACAGACAGAAAAGAAATAACGAGCTGCGGCAGCATCTAAGTTGCTAGGCTTACACAGTATAGATAGCGTGGAAGGGATCTAGGAGCGTAAAGGCCATATTTTGTGTAACCTTTTACGCTATCCGGTTCCTTATCTACTAAAAAACCACTCAAAATTCTCTACTTCTGCAATCTACTCTGAACTAAAAGCTTCTCTCAAAATTCATAGGAGTTCAAAAGCCCAGGGCCGGCTCTACCATTAGGCAGCTGCTGAAGGCACCAGGGGACCCGGGCTCATGCCTATGAGAAAGACGTCCTTGTTGTACCTAATGCAGGTGTCAGCTTTGAAACTTATAAGATGCCACCACCACACTTTTAATTGAGGGTCTGAAAAGAGAGTATTGGTGGCAGCGGTGGGATTTTGGCAGTAGGTTGTAGTTTTGCCTAGAGGTGCCCAGTAGCCTTACACCGGCACTGCAAAAGCCTCTAATACCGAGGTTAGATTATCTCTGGATAAGGTCACATGTTCGCCATTAAGTTTCAGCTCGAAAGGTCTGATCGCCTTACGGCTCCACGCATCTGTGTTACGGATCCAAATGACCTGCCCCATACTGTACAATCTTTACTATCCGACACCGGTCCTTTACAATAATGGTAAAGAGCCTATAACAAAGTATCAAGCCTTATTTCTACATCACTTGGGATTTTTTTGCAGACGCAGATTCCTGTAAAAGCACATTCAGCAGAAAAAACTGTAGGCTATGGAGACCCTTTGGACCGGGACCATCCCACCTGTTATGTGTGCCCATTGGAGTGGGGTAATTATATCTATTCCATATAGTTAATGGGTTCAATCCTCAATGATGTGTAAATATTCTTTACTGTATGTCTTTTTTCAGTTACTAATCTCTGTTTCTTTATGTGATTGTAATTAGAATGTAGCAAAAAAAGATGGAGACTTTATTCCTCAAAGGAACATAATGTTTTGTTGTAAACTTCGCATATATAGATGAGATATTTAACAATATCAAGACAGGCAGCCGATTGCCATTGATCTATGCACTTATGGGGTGTAGTCAAAATGGCAATATGTCTGCCTTCTCAAAAAGTCGACACACAATTTTGACAATGTCAGAATGTCAACATTAGTGTTAGGCTGAAAGCTGGGAGTAAGGACTATGGGGGGAGAGTTTAGGGTTAGGTTATGAGCAGGAGGGTTATACAATGGAATATGTATTGTATGATCAAACTATAGGTCGACATGGCACAAGGTAGACAGGTCATTAGGTTGACAAAAGCATTAGGTCGACATGGTCTAGGTCAAGAGTCAAAAGGTTGACATTGGGTTTTTCACAGTTTTTTTACCCCAATGTCGACACAATTGACATAGACAAAGTTTTAAGTGCACCACGTCCCCTCGCATGGCTCTGCACTCGCCATGCTTCGGGCACACTATTTTATTCTCCCACCACGCCCTAGTGGATAGTAGGGCATGAAATACCGCCTGTCGGCACATGTCGGCTCAAAAAAACAGTGAAAAACCCCATGTCGACTTTTGAATGTCGATCTAGACCATGTCAACCTAATGCTTGTGTCGACTTAACAACCTGTCGACCTTGTGCCATGTCAAACTAGACCCCTGTCGACCTTCCAGTATGTCGACCTAGTGGTGTCACACCTAATCACTGTCGACCATCTTTAGGTCGACCAACCGACCGTATCCCATACTATGGGGGATTAGGGTAAGGCACTACAGGGAGGGGTAGGAATGAGAGTTAGAAATAATGTGAAAAAATACCAAAGTAACAGGGGATCTGAGCTCAGTCACTGCTGCAGCTGCCAAGAGCAGGGAAGTCAATATTTGGCCACTGGCGACGATATGTTGACCATCCAACTTGTTGACAGTTTATTACTGTCTATATGATGGTCAATGTCAACATTATGACCATGTCAACATTCTGATGTTGACATTATGACTTTCTACACATAGGACATTATGCTATCACCTGTTTGTGAGCAGCACAGCTTACAGACAGGTCAATGTGCAGATTCCGCAGCAGTAGGTTAACTAAAAGATCACTTTTTAAAAGACCACAAATCTAATATATAAGTGACTTCATCTACCAGATTAAGGTTTGTAAAGGCCACAGGGAAACTAGCTTATAGGTGCTACTAGCAACAACATTGTCAATAAGAATGAATGTGTCCTATATACTGTAGGGTCCCTAGTGAAAATTATGCTAAACATGGAGCCCTGTGCACATTATGCCACACAGACTGCAGTACACATTATGCCACACTGCGAACTCAGCACACATTACACCCCACAGAGACCCCAGTGCACATTATGCTACGCAGAGACCACAGTACACATTATGCCACACTGAGAACACAGCACACTTTAAAGCACACGGAGACCCCAGTGCATATTATGCCACACAGAGACCCCAGTGCACATTATACCCCACAGAGACCCCTGTGAAAATTCTGCCAGAGACTCCAGTGCACATTATACCCACAGAGATCCCAGTGCACATTATGCCCCAAAGAGACCTCAGTGCACATTATGCCACATAGAGACCTCAGTGCACATTATACCACACAGAGACTCCAGTGCACATTATACACACATCCCCCACACTGAATTTGCCCAATCACAATAAGGCCCTTTACCCGTATCAGTAGTTGGTCTCTCTCCTTGGAATGAGATGCAGTACAACTTCCCAACATAACCTGGCATAAGCAGGCCTACTGACATGACGAGTGCTCACACTTGGCTAAGGATAAGACAAACAATTCATTAAGTTCTGGCATTCTACCGATTTTGGCCAGTTCAAGGGTCTTTTATCACCTCACAATCTGAAGAGCAGGAAGTCCGTGGATAGGGAAATATTTTCATAGTGACATTAATACAAGTCCAGCAGCCTGAACAGATTTTTACCATCAAAACCTTTTCTTAACCCATTTTTTATTTGATTTTTTTCCAGTTTCAAACGGAGATAAAAGATTTGAGATTTAAATCACAAGTTGTACTTTAGGAAAAACTGTGAGACCTCCAGCCTTGGCTCCACCAGCCATGCAACTGTAATGCTGGAGAGCATGATATGGACGCCAGAGCCAATGGATCGCCAAGGGCCACTTATATATTCTTCTACATATGGCAGGACTTGCTTACCCTTCCCTGGAAAATACTAATTTATCTAATAAGGATCATTGGGCCTAATTCTGGTTAACTGGGAGGCTGCAAAGCTTGCAGCTTACCGAGTCCCAGAGTGCACGCCCCACCGAAAAAAACGCAGCCCCCGGCACACCGATCCACGGCCGCATTTACATGGGAAGCCCAGCGTTTGCATGAGCATGCTCTTGAAATGCTGGGCATTCCCATGTCGGAGCACCACCACGCCCCCCTCCCATCCCCCCACCCCCATGCGAACACCATGTGGACAGTGCAGGTCGTCGAGGATGCTCGCACAAAAGCCATCCACATGTGCACAAACATCAGTCCCCTGTGTGAATACACGGGGTACTGGACAAACTAGAATGAGGGCCATTGTGGCAGTCACCAGGCAGGTAGCAATACACAGTGGCGTAACAATAGTGCCACAAACCCCGCAGTGGTAGGGAGGAGCTGAATAAGGCTTGCCGCCACTTTTGCCACGTCCTGGCGCTCCTCCTGGCTCCTTATGAAAGATGTCCCTCCCAAAATAGCTGCACCCTTACAGCAGACAGTTTTGGTTTTTGAGGATGCTTGAGCATACTTGCCTACTTTTTGAAAACTAGTTTCAGTGAGATTATAGCTGGTAATAGAATTTTGTAAAGCACCCCTTTGAGGGAGTGTGTTATGCTCCACCCAAATGTATCTGTCTCTCATTCCTTTTTCCTCAAAAAATGTAGCAGTGTAATGTGGGCTAGGTGAAAGGAGGGAGATTGCTAGACTAATGAGGGAGAGAGGGAGATTGCAGCTATTTCAGGGAGTCTCCTGCAGAATGCAGGAGGGTAGGCAACTATGTGCTAGAGGAAACGGGGCCAGATGCACTAAGCTTCAAAAGGGATAAAATGGAGAGTGATAAACAGCCAGCCAATCAGCTCCTACCTGCCATGTCACAGGCTGTGTTTGAAAAATGTCAGGCAGGAGCTGATTGTCTGGCTGTCTATCACTCTCCATTTTATCACTTTTGAAGCTTAGTGCATCTGGCCCACGGTATGCTGTTAGGAGCAGCCAATTTGTGAGGGACATTTTTATAAGGAGTCGGGAGGAGCGCCGGGACGCAGACAAATAGATCTGAGGGTCCTGGCCACAGATGTGGAGGGGCAAGGCAGGGCGGGGTTTTTAACTTTACTGGAGGGGGGGGGCAAAATTTTCCAGCAAGGGGGGCAATACATACAAGTGAAGGAACCCTTACCCTGATGACAGAGGTGGAATTTTCACCATGTAACATAGGCACCCGCCTAGGACCCAGCAGTTCCCAAGGGGTTGCATTAAAGATATCCTGGCCATACAAACTTTCCCAGATGGAGCACTGCATGGCTACCACATGACGTCCTGACATCACATAGAATAGAATAGAATCAACTTTATTGGCCATGTGTGCTTGCGCACACTAGGATTTTTTGTGGATTACAGTGCAGCATCAAGCAGGGATGAAGGGGGGGGGGGGGCATTACATACATTACATTAAGACGTTACATGCGGGGGGGGGCACATGCCCGCCAAGCTGCGCAGCACCTAGGCAGCCATCAGCGGCACCACTGGTCAATGCAGCAGCCAGGTGGTTAACAATCTAAGCAGGGTCAGTACAGTTTTCACATGGGAACACACACCCGCCGAGCTGCACAGCGCCTAGGCAGCCATTCAGTGGCCCCACTGGATGTTGCAGCAGCCAGGTGGGTAATAATATAAGCAGACAGTACAGTTATCACACAGGGAACACATACCCGCCGAGCTGCACAGAGCCTAGGCAGCCATTCAGCGGCACCACTTGACGTTGCAGCAGCCAGGTGGGTAACAATAAAGCAGAGACAGTACAGTTGTCGCACAGGGAACACATACCCGCCAAGCTGCACAGCGCCTAGGCAGCCATCAGCGGCGCCACTGGTCGCTGCAGCAGCCAGGTAGGTGACAATATAAGAAGGAACAGTATAGTTGTCGCACAGGGAACACATACCCGCCAAGCTGCACTGCGCCTAGGCAGCCGTCAGCGGCGCCACTGGTCGCTGCAGCAGCCAGGTAGGTGACATTATAAGCAGGGAGAGTACAGTTTATCACACAGAGAACACATACCCGCCAAGCTGCACAGCGCCTAGGCAGCCGTCAGCGGCGCCACTGGTCACAGCAGCAGCCAGGTGGGTAACAGAATGAGGTAACAGAATGAGCAAAGACAGCCCAGTTGTAGCAGAGACAGTACAGTTATCACATAGAAGACACGGCTGAGTGCACTGTTCCTAGGCAGCCATTGCGGCGCCATAATGAATCTTCCTGTAGGGAGAGCCGTGGGTAGCATGGGTGATGGTGGTGGTGATGGTGGGGGGGG
Source organism: Crinia signifera (assembly GCF_055691185.1). NCBI lineage: Eukaryota > Metazoa > Chordata > Amphibia > Anura > Myobatrachidae > Crinia > Crinia signifera. The sequence goes on from NC_139226.1 coordinate 34,020,789, forward strand.
GGGGGGGGGGGAGAGTCGCTGAGGCCTGGGCAGAGTCAGTGAGGACAGGGGCTGGAGTTGGTGGGGGATGGGGCAGAGAGAGTCAATGAGGCCTGGGCAGAGTCAAGTGACATGGACCTGCCCACACTCAAGTCTCTTTGATGTTCTTTGATAGGATAAAAATGTTTCATCCACTGAATGTGGGCAGTCAGTTTACTTTAAATGTAGCACAGGTATTGAGCATACTTCCAAAAGACCTAGTGCAAGTGCAGGCACAGTTCGGGCCCCCTCCTCTCTGGCAGTGCAGTAGACTCTGGCATTGTGCCAGAGTCTACTGCCCCTGTGCAGGTCTCCAGGAACATGGCAACCTGTGTGTGACTGAGGACACCTCTATTGCTCAAGCGTGAATAACCAGAAAATGTCCACGGTGCCCATTTTCTATGTGATTTTTGCTGCTGTGCTGCCGGAGCTGGACCAATTGAGAGGAGGGTATGAATAATGGATGCAAGTCGCCCTGGACCCAGGAGCCCGTGTGCACCACACACCTTACACCCATTACAGATTGGCACCGGCACTACAGCCACAGCACTCTCCGAGACTCCCAGAGTGATGACACGAGGGTCGAGACGTGAAGCCACGCTTTTTACAACGCATACCGAAGCCACACGCATGGATTCTGCAGACCAACACCAGGTGTTATTTAGGTACGTGACGCCTCTGCAACTCTATGCAGCCTTATTGCTCACCTTGGTATCAACATATTGCACTGCAGGTGGGGCAGATGAGACATGTGCAGAGATATTTGGGAGGGGAACGCCCTTACTCAAATCTATTTGCAGTGTAAAAAAAATGCTACCCAATATTTGTTCCTTTCATGCAAAAGCAGCCAGTATTTACCCTGCATACGAAAACAATACATGTTTTTGCACCCCTGGTCTGTTCCGGGTGCAGAATGACTTGCTCTTTTTGTTGCTTTGCTCTCAGCTCAAAACCAGGCCCTTCATAGGAATGAAACACTTGATTAGTTTTGATTTGGGTTATGCAAGAGTTCAGAATTGTCCCCAGAAGCACCCCTCTGATGTCAGGGGCGGATTAAACCTTCGGAAGGGGGCCTGGGTCACTTTAGACATGAGGGCCCCCTTCCACTTGCTATCGCTGCCTCTGATTAAAAACCCTCCAATGATGAGGCCGCTGCTGCTGCTGTCTTCCTTGGGCTTGAGAAGCATGTGATGAGCTCCATTAATCAGAGCTCAGCACAAGCTTATCAGCCTCTGACCACTTGTGTAAAGTCTCACTACCCCACTCCCATGCACAAAACCTTTAGCTTAAAAAATACATGCCGACCACAGGGGGCGCTAGAGGGTGGCCCAGGGGTACTAAGCCCCCCCACCCCCACCCACCTTAATCCAGTCCTATCTAACTAACTAACTATAAGAGGATGTTTACACACCATGTGAACCACACAGGGATATTTCCCTATTATATTATTTTTTAATGAATCGATGCCAATGTATCTTCTCTTTCCTGTGGCTGAGGAATGACATTAATGGTGATGAGAAATGTATTGATGCACTACAAGAAGATGTAATATAGTATCTGTGTGGTCTGGATGCGGCTGGCGTTTGCTCGCTGCTCTGCGGGCAATGTAGGGTGACTGCTGTTTGGAACGGTGCCAGATACCGATCCTCTGAGCGGGAGGCAGGAGCCGGCCGCTGCTAAATGTTAATCCTACAATACTTTGACAGGTGAAGAATATCCGAATTTCATCCGACAAAATAAAATAAGAGAACAGTGTTTGAGGCGAAGGGAAACCTTGGAACCGTTCAGGCCTATATAGTGGACGTTGCATTTATATATACAGAAGTCTTTAAGCACTCTTAGTGCACAGGAGCTAACAGTCTCTGCAGGCCGCAGGGCATAAAATAAAGATGACAGATTTCAGCAGATTTAAATGTACTGAATTTAATTTAACAAGTAGGGCTAGAAATGTAGCAGTGCATGTGTCAGAAATCTCCCAACAGATATATTGTTCTAGTCTGGGTACTTAGAAGCCTTCACAGTGGCGGAACAGGCTCCTGGCCTAAAGGGGCACTGACTTCATTGCTACCGCCAGGTCCCCGACAGGCGTCGGCCCTCCCCTGCTACCGCTGGCTCTCCTCCCTGCCAGGGCTCCCCCCCCCCTCCCCAGGCATCTACATGTAGTGCACCCGGCCCGGCTCTTCCCTGCTTCCACAGGCTCTCCCCCTGGTGCACTGGATCCTCGCTGGGCATCCGGAGGCAAGATGAATGCTAGTCCCCACCCAATCCCCATACATATACTGTATGTGGGACGCCTTTCTTTTCAATGTTTGCTTTGGGTCGTTGACTAAAGTTTTTGGCTAAATTTTGTTTGCATACTTCAGATGTTGACTTTTATGGGTATGTCATAAAAAAGGTCAGAGTCTCGCCTGGGCCAGATACATACGGATAACTCGCAATTGGTGTACCGGCAGTGCGTCGCTCAAGGTTTTCGGATGTTGGATCAATAGTTCTATAGTCCGTAGGTCAACACCATTTGTTCAACATGCCTTAGGTTGACAGGTAGAAAAAGGTTGACCATTCTAAATGTCAACATGAGTGGCTGTTATGTTTAATTATGTAACTTACATAAGTTATTAGTTAGGAGAGAAACACCAACTGCTAGTTTAATGCCAGTTTAGAATGGCAGTTGGTGGCACCAGGTGTGTCTCCCCTATTTGAACTGCGATGCAGCTCCCCCTCCCCCCCCCCCCCCCCTGGAGCCACCACTGGACACTTGTGTTGTTCATTCTCAATTCTAATTTACCAATTGTATGTTTGCTGCTATCATAAATGAAGAGAATTGAAAAAAAAGTGAAATTGTAGTTTCCCATGTGTTTGCTTCCGAAATACACTAACAGTCCTAAACCATAATCATTTTTATAGACATCGCCCTATTGACCCACAAATAAATTTCCCTTTACTTGGTAAGTGCATGACATAACAAAAAGCATTTAAGAGTATGTACAGTGTGTAGCAGATGTCACCTTTCCCACTTGATGTCACACAACAAGATCCAGCAGCAATGAAAGCATGAAGATCGGTGCTAGGTGCATACTAAGGAAGACGTGGTCAGAGCAGTGAATAGGCCATCTCCTCTGTCTTGTGCTGCAGCATCAGGTGCACTCCCCACACCCTCAAAATGAATGTAAACCGGCTTTATGTATACAGAACATTACAATCTACAAGCAATAGAACCTTGGTTGAGATCGTTATTATGGCAGTGAGGAGTAATGATTGTCCCCTGAAACCTTTTATCTGTGATATTAGTAGCAATCTAAAGATTATTACAGGGCACATCAAAACAAAATGCAATGGAGAAGCCCCATTATACCACTCATCACATTATTACAGCCTATCAGCCATTACAGGATTCTCTCTTGATGTTTTTTTTTTTTCTCCCTGTTTGACAAAAAGGAAGAGAGAAGCGATTTACAAAAATATAATACATAGAATTTAAAAGGATGCTATTCTTTTGCATTACAAATTTGCCTCCTTTATAATATTCCTGACAACAAGAAGGTCTGACAATGGGCCTAGCTCATGTTTGTAGGCACTTGCTAACGCTGCTGTGATTTATTATGGCTGTTGAATGGCTGATTATCGGAGGTGTGACAGTCGGCCAGGAATGAAGATAGACGCACTCCGATGGCATCGCAAACTCATTAGTAACGGCATACACATACTGTGTCACCGCTGGCTGCAGCCTCTAGACTATGGGCGGTATTCAATGAGGCTGATTCGCCAGGTTTTTATGGCGATTTTGTGCTGTAAGGCGATTTTTTTGACTAAAACGGTGAATCACCCTATTCAATGACCAGATGGCGAATACATTTCAAGGTTTTTATCGCCATGATTCACCGAGTAGCAATCGCTATCTTTTTATGGTGAAGTGGAATGTGAACTTTTAAAATAAAGTGTTTAGTTTTTTACATTTGGTGTCAAAAAATCAGGAATTTTATTCTGAGGAGGGGCATGCTATTTTTATTCATGTGCTGTAAGCACATGAATATATATTTAATTATTTATTTTTTTTTTTTACACAGAGCAGCCAGCAGGGGGCCGGAGCCGAGCCGCTCATTAGATATTCATATATTCAGCGCACCCGATCATTACATATGCACGATCGGGTGTAGTGAATACCCAGTCCCCTTTTGGCTATCCCGGGGGGCAGCCTGTGCTGCCTGGCTCCTGGGGAGCCCACCTCCCCCCCACAAACGATCTGGGGCAGGCAGGGAGACTTCCATCTCCCTGCCTGCCGCCGTCCTCAGGCTCCCTGCAGCATCGCCACAGGAGTTAAAATTCGCCGGTCATGGGGCAGTGAGCCCCTGACTCGTTGAATACTGGAGCCGCCGAGGCTCTGGAAGGCGGCGGGCAGTGGCGAATGTGCAGCGAATCCTAAACAGGATTCGCTGCACATCGTCAAAATTCTCATTGAATACTGCCCTATTTCTCTGACCATGTAGTGTAGGGGGGAATGCTTAGCACATATAAACATATATGTTATCATATACTGTATGCCTAAATCCTGCCTTATGGTCCCAGGACTTGCTGGACGTATGTGTATATAATATATGTGTCTGAAAATTGGGTCCTGCATCCCAGCCCCCGGAAGGGTGGGCAAGCTTCCCACATTTAGTGGGGCCCCGCATTGGCAGCCACACCCATTCCCTCTGCCAGTCATATACTGGCATTCACGGCTCTTTCGGGAGGAGGCGTGGCTAAATTATAGTGAATAGCAGCATTTTCCGCCATTAGGGTGGAGCTTACTGGGAGCGGGACTTCATGACAACAAGCACCGCCCCCTGGAAAAGCTGCAGAGAGTCATCTCTGCTGGCTTAACTTCTGCTGCAAAAATGAATCAATAACAGTAAATGGAATTGATTGCAATGTAATAAATGACCAAATGAATGAAAATTGTGATAGTCACTCCCTTACTAAAGATTCAATATACCTTCTTACAGATTCATAAAGGCTACAAAGTCTCCTATTATGCTGTTCATTTGTCAGCCTCCCTGTGGCTGAGCTAATGTCCTGTACATATAAAGTCTGTTTTACACTCCATGCGTGGTGTGGTCTGTGGCTAATTAAGCTGCTGCAACTGTGTGAAAGATAACTTCATGCATTAGGAAAATGCACAAGAAACAGCTTAGAATATAAATTACAGTACAACATATTTTATTTTTTTTCATGTTAATAAAAGGTTTTATACAATGGATCCTAAAGTTGCAGTGCTTCGCATCTTTCTCAACCGTCAACCGTCAAGTTTTTCCAACAGTTCATGTTTTAAGGATTTCTGTCTGTGGGAACAAATGGGATAATTACTGACTCATCAACATGGGGTAACTCACTTTTGAATACTTAAAAAGATGCATAAAACATGGGGTTCTAGATCGACAATCAATAGCCGTGGGGTCAAGAGGGAGGAGGGGGGTACTTTTTCCCTGGTCAGTTGGAGGGGCCAGGGTCATGCTCCTTCCTCCCCTTGCCTGTTTTCTGGCTGCCCTTTCCAGGAGAGGGCAGCCAGCTTGGGGGGGGGGGGGGGCATAGATGGAGCCACATGAGTGGCTATTTATTTGGGGGCGTGGTCAGAGTGATCTAGCCCATTTAGCCACGCCCCCGATGTACAATGCCATTTTTAAGGCAATGCAGTGCGGTTGACGGGGCTAAAACGGCGCATCATTTGACCCGTGGAACGCCCCAGCGAGAGGGGGGTCACGGGAGCTGGGCGGCTTTGCGGGAGGGTTGCCCCTCTTTCTGGGGGGCAGGGAGGAGGACCCAATTTTTGGGACCCTCCCAGCCATTCCGGGAGGGTAGGCAACCCTGCCCCTCTCCCGTTGCAGGGAGCCGGGTAGTGGGGAGAGAGATGACAGACTGCCACCACGGCAGCACAGCCTCTCCCCCCAGCTCAGCACATGCTGCTCAGTGCTGCGTGCTGAGCTGGAGAGACAGCTGCAACGGCAGCCTGTCCTCTCTCTCCAGCTTGTTTAATTGATGAAACATTTTACCAGGGTCAGGACGACCTGTCGGCTCCCCTGATAGGTCCATTGTAAATAGGTCTATGCCCTGCGGTCTACATACAATAGGTCAACAGGTACAAAAGGTTGGGATGTTTCTCTTAGCAACCAATCAGATTCTGCTTCTTGTGCAATAGAGGTTTACCAAGGTACACATTGGGCCCCCCGAGTAGGGGTGTGTGGTCAAGCAGCTATCTTAAGGGAAGGTCAGTTCCAAAGATAAACATATAGAAGAGAAAACAGAAGTGTAGGGCTAATAATAATTGTACATTTGATTGGATAAATTGTAATAGATATTCTAATTCAAATTTTATTTGTACATACAGTAGTATAAAAAAGGTATTAAAAACAATAAGAATAAGAAATTGGGCCACAGAGAACACTTATTGGTTCTAGAACACTGCTTGTGCTATAGTTCTAAGTCTTCACATTAAAACGTTTGTAAGAGGTCCCCACAGTAATTAGCTTTAGGGGGGTAATTCTGGTTGATTCGCAAAACTAAAAATTAGCAGCCTTGCAAGTCCACCAAACCCATCCCGGTGAATGCCGGGCTGCCTGTTCCCCTTTGCAGTGTGTGTTAACCAGGGCCGGTGTAAGGCTCCTCAGCACCCTATGCAAAACTTCAACCTACTGCCGCCCGCCACCCCCCCCCCCCCCACCCCCCCATACTGCCACCAATAACCATTTTCCAACCCCTTAATGCACACTTGTCTAACATTCTGGAATGGTAGAGAGCCTCCCAAAATTGAGTGATCCTCCTTGCCCCCCAGGTAGGTGGGAAAGACCCCTGATTTGTCTGGAGGCCCTAGAACCCTCCCCTTTGCCACCCACAACAAAGTACAGGAAGAGAGGGCAGCAAAATAGGGAAGTATGCCTCAAGAGAAAGTATGGAGGTGAGGACGTAGAGGTTGCACAGCATTAAGTACAACAAGGATCCTCAAAGACATCCTTGATTTTTTGATAGGCAGACTTGGTGGCGCCCCCCTAGATCCCGGTGCCCTAGGCAGCTGCCTAAAGCTGCCTAGTGGTAGAGCCGGCCCTGGTGTTAACACGTACAGGCTGTGAACATAAACATCCATTCGCATGCTGCGGGGAACACACCAGTAATGTCAGCTGCCTGCCCCCGCACCCCCATCACGGCCTGATTACCATGAGAACGCCCAGGGTCATTTATTTGACCATTAAATGGAGTCAATCCGCTTTAAATGAGTGAGAGTATGCTACTTAGTAGCTCTCTCATTTATATAGCTAAACGCGCCGCTATAACAGTTCCTGCTTCGTCTCATTAGCGAGGCGAAGCAGGAGGGGACACCGACAAGGTGTATCAACATCTTGCCGGCCGAAGCGGGGGAGCGCTAACTCCCCCCTCCGGCGATGTCCCTCCTGGAGAGAGCGCATCAGTTAATACTGATGCGCCATCTCCTTCCCCCGGCCGGCAGACTGTGCATGCGCGGGATCTCACTGCTCACGCGAGATCCCCAGCGCAGATCAGAGCCAGCAGCAGGGACAGCGCTGTCCCTGCTGTAGGCATAGGGCATCGCCGCCTGCAGCTGTCGAAGTCGATAGCTGCAGGCGGCAGAATGGTCAGCAATACTGACTGTTCATAAATTAGGCAGGAGGCAGGCGCGCACTATGAAATATTGTAGCTGCGCTATGCCTCCTGCCCTACACTGCCGCACAATAGACACCAGCTCAGTGGGTGTCTTAGATCAGGGGAAGCGCTATCCCCTGCTTTAGCGGATGGGGAGAGCGCAGATTCCCCTGATCGACCATTCATAAATCTATCCCATAGACACCAGTCAGATGTATTATGTTGGGTATACAGATGGTAGCAGTGTCTCTATTAAGAATAGAACAATGCGGTTATGTTACCTCCAATAATTTTTAGGTGTATTGCCAGTTCATAGCAGGCAGCGATGTCCGCTGTTTAGATGTGGGGGGAAAGCTCCTGCACATAAGAACTTGCACGGTTCAATGTCTAGAGGCAGGACGTCGCTGAAGTGCACCACTCTCCCTGCTTGGCGTGACACACCTCCCGGCTAAGTGTCCCAATGATCAGCTGGTCGGAACCCACTGGCAACTGCCGTTTCTCCACAGGCGGCTTTGTTTGGTGTATGTGAGCCGGCAGATGCTCTGCCACAGCGCAGATGGGTATGTTGGTTGTAAAGTATGCCACTTAGGGATGGAGAGTTCACTGGTGTGGATAGGGACACAGGCAGCCGGGTCTTGGATCGGCAGACTCCTCTGAGAGAACGCGTTTCGCCGCTCTCTGGGTGGCTTTTTCAAACCAATCCTTAATCTGGACTCGGTTGATGATTGCTGCAGGAGGAGTTTTAAGCTCAGATTGAGCAGACCATGTCCTCACAATGGTGCGGATGTGCAGGGGGTCCAGTGGGTAGAGCGGGAAACGTAGGGTGGTGTCCAAATCCCAAGCAAGGGAAATGAGTGAGGTATAAATGTACCGGCTGAGCTGGTTCAAGCAGAAGTGCAGAGTTGTAGTTGTCCTCTTAAAATGTCCCAATTACAACTTTTTTAAAGGTCTACTGTTGTATTCTCATGAGGAGATATTTATACCCCCAACAACATGTACAATTATCCAATCAGTGTAACTATTATAGAAACACAATATAATCGTATGCATAAGTAATCTAATAGGAGGCAGGCCCATCCAGTGTTTATACATAAATAAACAAAAAGTAGAATCTGATAGGTTGCTACGGGCAACAACCCATCTTCAATAGAACTCCCATCTTAGTAGATTTACCCCTATGAATCTGGGCAGTACGGACGGTGTAATGGTTAGCATTACTGCCTCCCAGCACTGAGGTCATGGGTTCTATCCCCACCATGGCCCTAACTTTATGGAGTTTGTATATTCTCCCCGTACTTGCGTGGGTTTCCTCCGGGTACTCTGGTTTACTCCCACAATCCAAAAATATACTGGTAGGCTAATTGGCTCTCAACAAAATTAACCCCAGAATGTCTGTCTGCGTGTAGATGTGGTAGGGAATATAGATTGTAAGCTCCACTGGGGCAGGGACTGATGTGAATGTTCAAATATTCGCTGTAAAGCGCTGCGGAATATGTGTGCGCTATACAAGAAACTTTTAATAAATAAATAATAAATAATAATAAGTCTATGCATTTGTTGTGCATAGAGGGGTTCAGCTTTGATGATAGGTTCCTTCAAAAGGAATGTGGAACTTAGAAGACAACCTAACCTACAATAAAGAACACACGTCCTTTAAGTCACTGGCCAAAGTACCCCTCAAACCATAGGAGATTTCTTATGTTCACTTATTCAGCCATCCTTATGGGGCAAGTCTGAGATGGTTGAGGGGACATCATACTGCAGGGTCAGACTGACCCATAGGTATACTGGAGAATTCCTAAGTGGGCCCCACTGCCTGCAGGCCCTATCACCTCATTTAGGGGTCAGGTTCCAGACTGACCTGTACACTCCAAATTATACAGGGTGAGGCAAGGAAAAAAATCCCAGATTTTAAAGGTTAACAAAAACTGCTATTTAGAATTTTAGTACACAATGTAAAAGTGCACGACATTGGTTTGGAATAGATGATCCAGATGGTGGCCTTCATTTATGACTCATTTGTTGTAGATTTCTGAAGGTTAGCATCACTCAGTGGGTCGTTTCCGGTATTAATGCTACAATTTCTGATGAATCTCACTTTTATTTTTCTGGCTACGTTAAGCAGAACTATCGGCACTGGGTGGAAAACAATCCTCATGAAAGGCTTCTACACAGCCAACAGGGCCACCAAAAAGCCGAGGTCTACAAGCCTTGACCATGAACCTTTAATGAATTGAAGGCTGCCAGACACCAAACAATTTCTATGGGCCAGATATATCAAGCTTCGACAATTTATAAAGTGGAGTTTAATAAACAGCCAATCAGCTCCTAACTGCCATGTTACAGGCTGGGTTTGGAAAATAACAGATAGGAGCTGATTGGCTGGTTGTTTGTTATCACTCTCCAATTTATCAATTTTGAAGCTGGATACATCTGGCCCTATGTATTTAAAACCAATTAAAAATAAATGTTTTTAATAGCATTTACCCTGCCCTATTTGTTCAGTGTTAAAAGAATCACAAGTGAAATAATTAAAGCCACTTGGGGACCTTTTAAGTTGACAGTCAGTAAATAATACAGCTGGGCTCCAGCAAGGAGATATGGGAAGCGTGCAGTTATTGGGTGCAGTTATTGGGTCCTGGGGACTGGATTTGAGATGGCATGGTAGACGCTGCTCAATGTCTGCCAGAACGAAGGAAATTAAAATCAGGACAAATGACCACATTCTCAGTCTACCAAATTACACTGTGAGATTGGACTAGTGGCAGATTTTACCATTAAAATCTGCCATCTGCATGGGCTGCACTGTACAGTAATTGCTTTCCACTTGATGTGAGTGCAGTCCTTACAAGCTCAGTAGGTACCTGGTGAAAGATCATGATCCCACACATTTCAGACCAGAAACCCCCCACCCCCTGGTATGCAGAGAAAGGAGGTGCCACTGGTTAGTACTTTCGAGAGGTATAGGATATCGTACTAAAGTTGCAGGATATCTCCAATCCCGTCCAGTCAGCCATAGAATAGCAGATGGACCACCATATTCAAACCCCTTTAATGAGAACCCTGGATGCTCTCTACAGCAATAGTGTATTAGTCACAAATCATGCCAGATGTCATGATAGCCTTTGATGCGTGGGGTTTAATTAAAGTTAACAAGCTCTCAGTGGAGGACTCTTCATTAATCCCAATATGTTTACTTGTCAAAGGAAGTAAATTAATAAGTCAGCACTGGACAATCTGTGCCACATTGCTCATGATCGGAAAACGTGAGTGCTAGATAATCAGGTCATTGGGACCAACTATTTCCATTCCTACTGTATATGCACTCACTGTACATGCGTTTTCTAGATAAAGCTAGTGTAGTACCACAAAGTTTATTTAAAAAATAGGGACCCCCATTTTTTTTAAATATACAATACATTACAGCTGCCTGTGTAGCCTTCTGCTATGACAGGGGTGACCTACGGTGATCCACTTAGCTAATGTGGTAGGGTGTCAGTTTCACACCCCTCCCCTGCAACTGCCTGAAAAAGCTGAGGGAGCAGTGATCCAGGGAGAGCAGTGCGTGGAAGAGCTGAAGGAGCAGTGTCCCTGGGAGAGCAGTGCCTGGAAGAGCTGAGGGAGTAGTGTCCCAGGGAAAGCAATGTGTGGAAGAGCTGAGGAAGCAGTGTCTGGAAGAGCTGAGGGAGCAGTGTCCCGGGGAGAGCAGGGCCGGGAAGAGCTGAGGGAGCAGCGTCCCAGGGAGAGCAGTGCCTGGAAGAGCTGAGGGATCAGTGTCCCCGGGAGAGCAGTGCCTGAAAGAGCTGAAGGAGCAGTGTCCCTGGGAGAGCAGTGCCTGGAAGAGCTCTGGGAGCAGTGTCCCGGAGAGAGCAGTGCCTGGAAGAGCTGAGGGAGCAGTGTCCCTGGGAGAGCAGTGACTGGAAGAGCTGAAGGAGTAGAGTCCCTGGGAGAGCAGTGCCTGGAAGAGCTGAAGGAGCAGTGTCCCTGGGAGAGCAGTGCCTGGAAGAGTTGAGGGAGCAGGGCTCCGCAAATTAGCAGAGCAACAATCAGGTCTGAATAACCCCATATGAACCCATCAGATGGACAAGGGCAGTCTAGTCGCAAAGATATAGAACTCTGCAAATCAGAGCAAATACGACTGACGTGTTCCTATCCATATCAACCCCTTAGGTAACTGTATCACGCTTAGGAGAGAGATGAAGTAGCAACCAATCAGCTTCAAACTGCTATCTTACATGCTGTGTTTGAAAAACAACAGGTAGAAACTGACTGGTTGGTACTATGGGCCCGATTCAGACCTGATTGGTGGACTGCAAATGTTCGGAGCCCAGTGATCAGGCAAATTCTACTCCGCCGCAGTTTGCCCTTTGCTCAGCTGTGAATACGTTCCACTCCACCGCAGTGTTTCATTGCCCTTTGCTCAGCTGCAAATACGTTCGCAGCCTTGCACACAGGGGGAAATCGATTCAGAATCACTCAATGGTTTTCCCCTGTTCGCAGCTTACTCGGCGCTGCGAAAGCCTTGGGGAGGCGGACCATGCACATGCACAATCGTTCCATTGAATGCTGAGCGAATGTCTCTGAATCAGGCCCTTTATCTCTTTCCTCCTCATCTTTACAAGTTTCATACATCTCTCTGTATTTCGCTCTCCACGGTTTGAGGCCCCCTCCATAGTTACAAACTGCATAATAAGAAAAAGTAAATTGCCGTGGTTAATTAATTGGTATGGTTTCAATTTAACAAAGGTTTTTTTTTTTCTTTTAAGGATAGAATAGTAAAATGTGTGAGTAATTATACGTAGCAAAGACATAATTATACAGCAGCCTGACCTTGGTTCTCAAGAGAATAGATTTGTAATCTACGCTAAATGTTCTGTGAAGTGTCAGTGTCTCTGAGAAGTGGACAATAGTAAAATCCTTTGTTCTCCACGAGGGCTGATGCAGCGTTTATTTACTGTGGAATATAGCTACACGTATAGCATATATCCCACCTATGCTGAAATACATAATGCAAACAATATATTGATATGGGGTTGTAGTTACAATATTGACAACTAGTAAACCCACTCGATGCAAAAGCTTCGAAAGCTAGTCTGCTAATTTCTGTGTTTGTGCATGTGTGAGAAAGATTTAGTTTTACTCTCTGCCAACAAATGGCAGTGTTTTGAAGACTCACATACACTAGACATTATATATATATATATATATATATATATATATATATATATATATATATATATATGAAAAATAATTTATCGGAGAGCGCTTGACTTAGTACCACCTAGTCACTCTTGTAATAATTTACTGAATAAAGCAACAGTCACATTTATATTGACAATTCTTTGTCCCTTTCCCGAATAATACGTGGAATCCGTTCAAGATAAAAGTTCTTTATTGAAATCCAGCGCGTTTCGTCAGAACGACTTCTTCAGGGGTATGACAAAATAATTTTTTAAAAAGATAGGCTTGTTCGGCAACTAATAATTCATTCAGGACAATGGTAAAATCAGTAAGGTGAAAAATTGGAGGAAGCCAGGCTGGCTTAGTATATTGGGTATTTTTAGAGCTTTTTCTGTGGGGATGAAGTCCTTGAGAGTAGGGCTCATAGAACCCCTAAAATGATGAATCTAGGGGAAGCCAATTTGGCTCAGTGTGCTGGATAACTCCAGTGAGGGTCAGATCCTAGACAATTGAGCTCATAGGGTCACTAGGGTGATGACTTATTGGGGAAAACCCGTCTAGCTTGGTATATTTGAACGGTTAGGATGAGGTCCTAGGATATAGGGTTCACCATGCCAATATGGTGAAAGAATAGGGGAAAGCCACACCGGCCTGGTATATTAGAAATTCCCGTATGGATGCGATCCTCATATACAGGGCTCACAGGGCCGTATTTCTACGGATACACTTTACAGGTCACGAAAGAAATAGAGAGCTCCAGATGAGAGTATCGCCTCTCAAATAGTCACCACAGTGTAGCAATATTCCAAGCTCCTTCACTGGCTGACAATATATACTTGTAAAAAGACGCACTCACCGGACTTCTCTTTTCATGCTTTGTGGATTTAATATACATACCACAGCAAAAGTTCACATAACAGTGGGTGGATGGTCAGTGTTTCGGCCTTATGTAAGGCCTTTATCAAGACCCCCTCTTCTGTCTCCACCAGTGTGCAACCACCATATGTCAATGTGAGCCTTATAATGCCCCTAAGGGTACCTCCCCCTTGCATAAATTACGTGGGGCTCATTAACACTTGAATCACATATTAAATGCATTGATCCACTACTACAAATGATCAGACGCCTACTCACCAAATATAATGTGCCACATCAAAAGATACAGTCACCGCTGGTGAGCGCATCATCTCACGCCAACCATAATCCATATTGCAGATCCGGCGTGCGTGTCACAGGCCGGTCTGCGTTCCACTGGGCGGATGTGACCAACGGCGTCACTTCCGCCTACCGCTACAACCGCTCAGACGCATCTCTGAGTATCACAGAGGCATCCCCGGCATCCGGCGTGTGTCACAAGCCAATCTGCGTTCCACGCACCCGGAAGTGTCTCACATTATCACCTATGCACAGCATCCCACTTTTGCAGACTGTGGAACGCAAAACAAGCACCCTGGCACGCATATGATCGATTGCAATGAAATCACTAGAGCTGCATAACACTAACCTATATAAAGGATTCATCCAATAACATATACTGCAGCAAATGCATATAAGCATTGGACCAATGTTAATTATACTTACATCAATACTTTATAACCATAGGCGCCCCTCCTGAGCATACAAGGCCCACACTATCAGACATACAACACCAATATTAAAAAAAGCTGTATTAACCAGGCGCTTGTGTACACTACCTATAAATCCTATATGAAGTCCCTCAGGCCTGATGGGCTTATCAATGTAGGAAAAGATTTTCTTTTTTTCGCAGAAAAGGCATATTGCCAAAAAATCATGTTACAAAAAACATGTTACAGAAAAACACTCAGTGAATTATACTCGTTGAGCCCCCTTGGAGATATTGTGTCCAGTTTTTGTATCCATCTCGCTTCCTTCTTTACCAGTAGCAGACCCCGGTCACCCCCCCTCCCCAATCGGGGGACCCAATCGATGATCATGTAGGTCATACAGGATACCTGATGCTTCATTTTTAGGTAGCATATGCCAGTCTTATCGAGGATCTATGTTGGTTCATCCTCTCTCGAAAAGTTTGTATCGTTTTGCCCACATAGGCAAGCCCGCATGGGCATTTCAGGATGTATACAACGTGGTCCATGGTGCAAAAAATCAAGAGGGTGACTGACAGCTGCCGCCCGTACTAGGTGCCGCCCCTAGGCCCGTGCTAGTGATAAATCCGGCCCTGGTGGTAGGTTTAGGCAGTGCAGGGAGGATAGGGTTAGGCTATTGGCAGAAATGTTAGGGTTAGGTTATGGTTAGGCTGAGGGTGAAATTAGGGTATACCAGAACACTGGAGGAGTGGTTGTCTGTTCCAGAAGTGAAGGTCACATAACCTGGAAGATGCCAGAAGCTAAGTCACCGCTGTCCCACCAGGGATGAATTGACAACATTCTAACATGTCAACCTTTCATCACTGTCTATGTGATCAATGTTGAACATCCTGTAGTCAACATTGACATTATGACTGTCATCATATCATACCCAACCCATTAAGATGTACATGTGTCCTGTTCATTCCCTGGAATCAATCCAGCTTAGAAAAAAAAACTTGAATACAGTAGAAACGATTCTCCATTGATCTCATGGTGAAACCTTAAGAATTGTTCACGGTGTAGGCGTGTCTTCTACAGCACATTGTATAGATCCTGTGAATCACATAATAAGTGCTGGGTTCCTAAACAAAGCCGGCAAACCGTAATCAAAGTCTGCCCCACACAGCAGCGCTGGAATGCCTGTAAGATGCTTATTGATTGCAGCTGAAGACGACGGTTAAATTAGTTGTCACGACAATAAAGGCTCCATGTATACAGTATAAAGTCTTCAGGAGATCAGAAAACATTGGAGACAGGTCCAGAAGATCACAAGCTGGTATACAAATAAAGCAGTCAATGAAGTACAATGGGCCAGATTCTCTAAGCTTCAAAAGTGATAAAATGGAGTGTGATAAACCACCAACCAATCAGCTGCTGCCTAACATTTTTCAAACACAGCCTGTGACATGACAGGTAGGAGCTGATTGGCTGGTGGTTTATCACTCTCCATTTTATCACATTTGAAGCTTAGTGCATCTGGCCCAGTGTCCCAGTGTCTCCTGATCCCTCTATGTGGAATTCCAGGTGGAGGTGTGTGATCTTATACTTCACAGGGCCATACGCAAGGGCTTAATGGGCAGTTGCCCAAGGGCCACACAATCCTAGGATACCAACACCCCAACCTTCTACCACCATCGGAAAGACCCCCCATCCCCCCAATTTGAGGCACTGTGCACACCCTGATAGCCGTGGAGAATTAATGGGATGGCCATTGTACAGTACTAACCAATCAGTGCAGCTTGCAGGAGGCAGGAATCCGAATCCTTGTGATGCCGC
The DNA here is from genome assembly GCF_055691185.1 of Crinia signifera. Classification (NCBI taxonomy): domain Eukaryota; kingdom Metazoa; phylum Chordata; class Amphibia; order Anura; family Myobatrachidae; genus Crinia; species Crinia signifera. Next base: position 34,036,997 of record NC_139226.1, read on the forward strand.
CCTCGGCTGTGTGTGCTGCCTGTTCAATGGCAGCGTGTCGCCCGTCTCCTGGCTCCTGTACACTGTAACTGGCTCTGCGTGAGTGCAGACTGAAGTGAAATCATACCTCCAAACTGTCCTAATCTTTGTGGGACAGTCCCACTGTCCATACAGTCTGTCTGCCTTCGTTATGATAGTGTTTTGTTGATGAGTGTTTGTGTACACCCACTATGGCATCGGATACTACTGTATATGGCAAGTCACTGTACAATGTCAGGAAGCAGACTGACAGACCATCCTAGGAGCTGAGTATCTGCCTGCCAACAACTGCCACTTTTGCACTTTATTCGGATCCTGATCAGCCGCCGCAATTTGGAGGCCTTTTCATCAATTGTCCTAAACCTCACAGTGGGACACTTGCTCTGCTTCATTCTCACCGAGGAGTATATAGCTGCAATGCAATCCTGAACTGGATAAAATCCCCAGGTGAACTCCATTGGTAACTATACCACACGGTAACACTAAGAACTCTGTTGGAGACTGAACCAACTGATGTGGCATCATTGTTTTTTCCTCCGTCTTGCTCACATTCAAATGGTGGTATACATAGGAGCGGATCCTACATCTCTTCTATACTAATGCATGTGGCACTTCTTACAGTACTAACATTGACTACCAGTGGTTCTCAACCTCGGTCTTCAGGGACCCCCAACGTTGCACGTTTTCCAGGTCACCTCACAGATACACAGGTGCACTAATTTACTCACTGGCACATTTTAAAAGATCACAAGTGGAGCAAATTATTTTACCTGTGAGTCTGTGTGGAGACCTGGTAAACGTGCACTGTTGGGGGTCCCTGAGGACCGATGTGGAGAACCACTGGACTAGGCCACCAACACAGAGCCTTGGTGAGATGTCCTTAAATACTGCCTGGTAGTTTACTATGAAGCTACATCTGTTCTATTGCTCAGACACCTAATTTGTTACGTTCCAACAGCCAGGTTCTACGAAGCAAGTAAAAAAAATCCTTTTTACCCCTCCCTTCCATGCACCTGAATGGTATTACTAATCTAATTGAGCACCTGCCACTATCTATATGTAGGTCCTACGAAGCCTCCATGAAGGTGTCCACTGTGCCTTACTCAGCACTGCCCCCGTGGCAGTAATTTAAGAATGCAGGTTCCAGACACAACAATTAGTTTGTGACAAGCAGAAAGAATGGGTGTCTGGCCATGGCTGTCATCTATATTTATTTATTTATTAACAGTTTCTTATATAGCGCAGCATATTCCGTTACGCTTTACATAGGGGACAGTGAAACAACAAAACAGGGTATTTACAGACAGTCAAAATGTAGGAGGGCCCTGCTCGCAAGCTTACAATCTTTAGGGAAATAGGCATTGATACATAAGGATAGATACTGTATTCTTTATTGCATCGATTCCACCAAAATGCAAGGTTCTATGACTGGTTCTGAAATTTGATAAGCTTGCCTAAAGAGATGAGATTTTAGGGAACGCTTATAGGTTTGGAGACTGGAGGAGAGTCTTATTGTGCTTGGGAGGGCATTCCACAGAGTGGGTGCAGCCCAAAGAAAGTCCTGCAGTCGGGAATGGGAGCGAGTAATGAGTGTGGATGAGAGACGCAGATCTTGGGAGGAGCGTAGAGGTCGTGTTGGATGATATTTTGAAATAAGAGAAGATATGTATGTTGGTGTAGTTTGGTTTATTGGTTTGTGTGTAAGTAAAATAATTTTGTATTGAATACGGTAGAATACAGGTAACCAATGAAGTGACTGACAGAGTAGCTTTGCAGACGATGAACGTCTGGCTAGGAAGATTAGCCTTGCAGCTGCATTCATAATGGACTGTAGAGGTGAGAGTCTGTATTGGGGAAGGCCAATAAGGAGACTATTGCAATAATCAATACGTGAGATGATGAGAGCATGGATTAGAGTTTTTGCAGTGTCTTGTGTAAGGTAAGGGCAAATTTTAAATATGTTTTTTAGGTGCATGTGGCATAATTTTGAGACAGATTGAATGTGGGGTACAAAGGAAAGTTCTGAGTCAAGGATAACACCTAGGCACCGAGCTTGAGAGGTAGGAGTGATTGTCATCTTCTCAACAGCGATAGAGATATCAGGTTGGTAACTACTATTTATTGGCGGAAATATAATTAATTCTGTTTTTGAGATATAAAGTTTGAGGTGGCGAGATGACATCCAGGATGAAACAGCAGAAAGGCATTCAGAGACACGGCTCAATACAGATGGGGACAGGTCCGGGGAGGATAGGTAGAGCTGAGTATCATCCGCATACAGATGATACTGAAATCCAAAGGAGCTGATTAGTTTGCCAAGAGATGAGGTATAGATTGAGAAAAGCAGGGGACCTAAAACTGAACCCTGAGGTACTCCAACTGAAAGAGGTAGCGAAGAGGAGGTAGAATCAGAGAAACGAACACTAAAGGAGCGGTTAGAGAGGTAGGATGAGAACCAAGAGAGGGCTGTGTCTTTAAGACCTATGGATTGTAGTGTTTGTATGAGAAGTGTGTGGTCAACAGTGTCAAAAGCAGCAGAGAGATCTAGAAGAATTAGTAGTGAGTAGTGGCCTTTAGACTTAGCATTGACCAGATCATTCACAACTTTAGTCAGTGCTGTCTCTGTGGAGTGTTGGGCAGGAAAGCCTGACTGATGCGGGTCCATTAAGTTGTGCGAGTTAAGAAAGTGTGTGAGGCGAGTATAAGCAAGTCTTTCAAGTAGTTTGGAGGTGCATGGAAGTTGAGAAATGGGACGGTAGTTTGAGAGAGAGCTTGGATCAGAATTCTGTTTTTTCAGAATCGGAGTAATAACTGCATGTTTGAACAATGAAGGAAAGACACCAGTAGAGAAAGAGAGGTTACAGATTTTAGTTAAGATTGGGATGAGCACAGGAGACAGAGATTTACTTATTTGCGAGGGTATAGGGTCAAGAGGAGAGGTAGTAGAGTGGGAGGCAGAGAAAAGTGCAGATACTTCATCTTCATTTGTGGGATCAAATGAAGCAAATGCTTCAGAGGGCTCAGGTATGGAATTGAGCATATCACCAACTGAGTTGGAGCATACCAATTCATCGCTGATCTTGTCAATCTTATCCCTGAAGTAGGGTTGAGAAGGGATTTAAATGTATTAAAAAGACGTTTTGGGTAAGAAGCTTGAGCAGAAATGAGAGTTTGGAAATATGTTTGTTTGGCAGTTTCCAGGGCATAACTATAGTACTGGTAGATATTCTTATATGAAAAGAAATCCATTGGACTGTGAGATTTACGCCATTTATGCTCAGCTTTGCGTGAGATATTTTGTAGGTGTCTCGTTAATTTAGAGTGCCACGGTTGGCGTCTAGGCCTACGTGGAGTGTGGTGGGTAACTGGAGCCACTTCATCCAGGGCTGTTTTGAGGGTTAGGTTTAGGTGTGATACCGCCATCTCAGGAGTAGTGAACCCAGAAATAGGAGCAAGCTGTTGTTGCAGTGAGGAGGAGAGTACTTGAAAATTAATATCATTAATATTTCTGCGGGCTTGAGGTGGATTAAAGGATTTCTGTGTTTTTGAGTTAGAAGTACTAGAGGACAGCATGCAGGTGATAAGGTTGTGATCTGAGAGAGGAAAAGGAGAATTGGTGAATTCCGACACTGAGCACAGCTTAGTGAATATCAGATCAAGACAGTGGCCATCCCGATGAGTAGAGGAGTCAGTCCATTGGGAGAGGCCAAGAGAGGAGGTTAGAGAGAGTAGTTTGGAGGCATGAGCAGCAGATTTTGGGCTATCAATAGCAATGTTGAAGTCTCCCATGATGATGGTTGAGATGTCAGCGGAAAGGAAGTGAGGGAGCCAGGCAGAAAAATCTTCCAGAAATCGTGTTGGCTGCCCAGGTGGGCAATAGATAGCTGCAACACGCAGCAAGAAAGGAGTGTAAGTTCTGATGGAATGTACTTCAAATGATGTGAATGTGAGTGATGGAACCTGTGGTATAACTTTGTATGTGAAGGATTTGGATAGTAATATTCCAACCCCACCTCCTCTGCTGTCACCAGGCCAGGGTGTGTGTGTGAAGTGGAGAGCACCATGTGACAGGGCTGCAGGGGAGGCTGTGTCTGATTGTGAGAGCCATGTTTCTGTTATAGCCAGCAGGTTGAAGTTGTTTGAAATGAAGAGGTCGTTGATGGATGTTAATTTGTTGCCAAAAGAGCGTGCATTCCATAACGCACATTTTAGTGATTTGGGGGATGAAGGGAGGCATTTGATGTTTATGAGGTTAGCTGGATTACTATGTTCCTGAGAGTTAGGTGCCTGCGAGCGGGGCAAGCAGCTGGGGCCTGGATTAAGTGAAATGTCACCAGCTAATAGAAGCAGTAGAGAGAGATAGGTGTAGCTGCAGGTGGTTTGTGAATGTTGTTTCTGGCGACAGTTTGTGGATGTTATTGTCAATGTAGAGAGATATGTAAAAATGTCATGAGTGTTAATAAGAGGGGTGTGGATAATGGAGGCAGAAATGTGTATAGAGGGCTGAGCTTCAGGGAGAGAGAGAGAGAAGAGACTGATTTTGAGAGAAAACCATGGAGAGAGAAGCAGAGCAATAGTTTGTAGTACATGGTGTATTTGAACAGTTCTATAGGCCAAGAGTTATATTAGACTTGCAATAGTTAATACCAGCTTACTGGTGTTGCTCAGATAGTCATTTATAAACCCTACATATATGTGAGTGCACGCTGATTAGCACAGCTGACCACAGATTGCATACAATGCTATGGCATGCAGTGAAGTAAATGTTTTCAGTTTTAGAGTTAAACTGTATTTTGTGAAGCAGACACCAGCCTAATATGGCTCCAATTAGCAAGTTCGCAATGTCTAAATGTACAAACACAGGTAGTGCAATATAGAAGCAGATTATGTTATTAGAATGGATGAATTACATACACAAACAGGCAGCATAGTGACAGTGTGAGTATATAGGAGTGCAGGTTAGGTACATACGTTAAATTTTAGAGGTTAAAGCAAAGGGTTTTTAAACTTTCTTAGGCTTGAAGATGTCTTGGTGATGAGTTCATCTGTTTTCATCCTGTTCAAGTCCTGAATAAGTCCTGAATTTGTTGTATCATTACAGAACCCTTTTAAATAAACCCTTATAAAATAACCCAACAGCCCAGGCTACAACAGCCTAGTGACGCTACCTTATAAATGATGGATTCTGTCCATATACAACCGGAGAAGAATATTTCTACACACCAGACCTAGTTTGCTTTCATTCTCTTCTATGCTATTGTCAGAACCTTAGCTGTGTGTTCAGTATGTCCTAAGAAGTCTATATAGGCAGGGCTGTATTGTGTAGAAATGGCCCTGTATATAGGACTTAAGGAAGGTCTTATTGCATGTTTACATCACCTATTTACCTTCTTTAATATGATATATTTTGCACAATTGTTTAGGTTTGCCGGTGGGGTGCAGTTCATCGTATTTTAACAATGTTACAATAAGAACTCTCAATTTGTAATATTATTTAACTCATACTCAATAGAATGGTATTGGTACATTTTATATCAGGATTTTGACCATTGAGATAGATAGATAGATAGATAGATAGATAGATAGATAGATAGATAGATAGTGGCAGTACGGATGGTGTAATGGTTAGCATTACTGCCTCACAGAGCTGAGGTCATGGGTTCAATACCCACCATGGCCCTAACCGTGCGGAGTTTGTTTATTCTCCCTGTGCTTGCGTGGGTTTCCTCCGGGTACTCCGGTTTCCTCCCACAATCCAAAAATATACTGGTAGGCTAATTGGCTACAAACAAAAATTACCCCTAGAATGTCTGTGTGTGTGTGTGTGTGTGTACATGTGGTAGGGAATATAGAGTGTAAGCTCCACTGGGGCAGGGACTGATGTGAGTGTTCGTATATTCTCTGTGCACATATTCTATATACATACTCCGCAGCGCTATGTAAAGCGTTGCGGAATATGTGTGCGCTATATAAGAAACTGGTAATAAATAATAAATAGATATTATGGACGGTGAGATTCACCTTATAAAGCAGGTCTGGAGATAATTATGGAAAGTTAATTACCATCTGCCAATGCATGGAAGGGGTATTCTTCAGCCTCAAGTGCTATGGTGCTCAATCTGGTAAATTTGTGCCACAGACCAGTCCAATTTTTGGATGATGATGATGATGAGGTGGGTGGGTCCTCTTCCATATGGCGTTTAATGGTGCTACATGGATGATGCTTGCTCAAGCATTCCCAAGTCCAGTATAAAAGTAGAGGAATAGGAATGGACAGTATGTGAAAGTCATGGAGTCAAGCCTTTTTTCATGTGAAAGCCTGGAACTGAAGCTCCATCTGCCCCATTGTTAATCTGGTCCTGGTCCTGGTCCTTTGAAGGGGCTGCACCTAGGAGACTCCAACTGTGGCCACTTCCATTCCCTCACTGCTGGCTCCCAGCAGGACCTCCTGACCTCAGCAACATTGCCCATGTAATGTAACACACTGCTGCGATGTTGCCTGTCAGTTGTAAGCAGCAGTCTGCATGGCTGGACTGGAGACTCTTGGGTTGGGGGGTAATATTGTGCCTAGGGGTTACGTGACTCCTACATGCACATCTGCCAACAATCTTTCATGGTAACCATTTATTAACCCTTTGAGTGCCAACATCTGTGAGAGATTGTTATAAACCATTAGTATGGTTCAGTTCTGTTTTGCGTTCTGTTTAGTTTGTGTTTGGCATTTGACTCTTTGGTGGCCTCTGGTGGTCAGTCTGTGCCATTGCAGCTCAAATCTTCTGGAGTCTTGATTTATTCACAAGGCTGATTGATAATGAGGTCATTATTCCTGCTGGCAGCTTGGCTGGAGATGTCACAGTTGTGCTAATCACCTGAGTCCTCCTTAAGGCATTCTCCCCAGCAATGCAGAGCCAGTGATAGCTTCCTGTTTCCTGGTTTGCAATTTCCTGGTCTGGATTGCCTTGTTCTGTCAAGTCTCTTGTCCTGCTGCAGTCTGGGTCCAGTAATCCTGTGCCTTATGCAGGATTCTTCCTGAGACATGCTGCTGCTACCTTTCCTGCGTGAGCCTGCTAACTCCCAAGCATCTGGGAACCACTACCTTCCATCTTATGCCTGGTGTTGTGAGTAGTCTTAGGCTACAGTTAGGTTGCACTGTGGTGCATGTCAGTTGCCCAAGATGAGGTTGGGCATTATTCCTCCAGTTTATTTATGTGGGGTTGTTCCCCTTTAAGCCCGCAAAGCCTGCCTGCTAGACCAGACAAAAACTACCCCCAGGACAAAAAAGAGACGCATAGAACAAGACGAGGTTGTAGAGGAGGTTCTAAGAACCGCAAAAAAACAGAGACATGTAACGGACAAAAATCAAACACACAACAAATCACCAACAACACACCAATCTTCAACCTAAGCGATATAACATTAACACCGGAACAAGAAAACATACTGACCAAGGGACTAAAATTCGCACCTAACAAAAAACCTAACAAATTTTACATTTTTTGTGACCTACACTCGTTCACCAGAAAACTCTGTGTTAAGAAATACTTTAACTCAAACCCCATAATCAGAAATCACCAAGACACCATTGAGAAATATCAACATACCACTTTAAAACCCGAATCAAACTTTAACCCTACATACAGAGCCATTACATTAAAACATTCGAAACACTAGTCACAAGAGATCTAGAAACCATTGACCAAAACAAAAAGCATCAGGACACTAGACCCAATCTGACCAAACAGGAGACTCTGGCCATCAGAGAACTGGAGCACAACAATAAAATTACCATCAAACCAGAAGACAAGGAGGGGGGGGGGGCATAGTGATTCTGAACACAAAAGACTACATAATAGAATCCCAAAGAATCCTTGGTGACACTGACACATATCTCAAACTCAAAGGAGACCCCACCAACACCTACAAGAAAAAATTAGACACACTACTAGAGGAGGGCAAACGGACAGGCATCCTAAACAAATCAGAGTACATGTTCATCAGAAGAAATCACCCCATTATACCAGTCTTTTATTACTTGCCCAAATTACACAAAGACCAGAAAAACCCACCAGGCCGACCTATTATTTCGGGCATCAATTCACTATCCGCCAATCTTGCACAGTACGCAGACAACTTTCTTCAGGGACTTGTTAAAAACTTACCATCACACATAAAAGACACTACCGACATCTTGAACACATTACAACACGTCGAATGGAGGGAAGACTACTGGCTAGCGACTAGCGATGTTACATCGCTATACACCATCATAAATCACAAACAAGGCCTCGACAGCACAAGACACTTTCTAGAAACAGCTTCAACCCTACCCACTGACCACATAGAATTTATTATCCAATCATTAGACTACATCCTACTGCACAACTACTTTTGGTTTAACAACACATTTTACTTGCAGACCACCGGGACTGCCATGGGATCAAAAGTGGCGCCCAGTTATGCAAACCTCTTTATGGGAAAGTGGAAGGAGGACCATATTTGGGGTGAGCATGACTGGAGCGCCAATTTGATCCTATGGCGGCGCTATATAGATGCCGTCATATTCATCTGGAGGGGTTCCGAAGATTCTTTAAAACAATTCACACAACAACTCAATAACAGAAATCTAAAATTCACCACCAATTTCAGCAAGACTGCAGTACAATTTCTTGACTTAGAAATCTACACAGACCAGGGTACATTACAAACCAAAACTTACAAAAAGGACGTGGATGTGAACAGTTATATCTTGTACAGCAGTGGACACTACAAACCCTGGCTCGACAATATTCCCAAAGGACAATTCCATAGAATTAGACGTAACTGCTCCAAGAAATCAGACTACGAGACACAATCAGGAGAAATCAAACAACAATTCATAGACAAACAATATGATCCAGTTTCAGTCAACATAGCACAAAAAGAAATCTCAGCTTTAGAACGGACAGACACATTAACCACTAAAGTCAAGGAAACAGACACCACCAAAGACACAACCCTATTCATCACCCAATATAATCAATCAGCCTCCACCCTTAAAAAGATTCTCCACAGACATTGGCACATTTTACAGCAGGACCCTGATCTAAACACCCACATTCAGGACAAGCCCAAAATAGTTTACAGGAAGGCCCCTGACTTAAAACAAAAATTGACCAAGAACCATATAAGACCCAGCTCACTAACATAAAGCACTCTGACAAACAGTAAGGGATTCTTCCACTGTGGGAGGTGCTCAGGTTGTAAAAATCTGAGCAATATCAGCACGAAAGCACAGACTTCATGGCATTCTACCACGACGAACAAAACTTTCCAGTACAGGGAACACCTCACATGCAATTCCATAGGGGTGATTTACCTTTTAAGATGCCCCTGTAATTTAGAATATGTAGGAAGGACGACAAGGGCCCTCAGTACCAGACTTTATGAGCAAGTCAGGAATATAAAAAGGGGTTACGAACAGCACAGCGTCTCCTCCCACTTCAAAGACAAACATAACTGTGACCCCAGAGAACTAAACTTCACGGCCATTGAAGCACCCAAGAAAAATTGGAGGGGTGGAGATTTTGCGGAGACACTAGACAAACGCAAACTTTTTTGGATATATTCATTAAAAACACTAACACCCAAGGGTCTGAATATAGACTTTAATATAGGGACCCTCTCCAAATAGTTAAGCTTACCCATGTACCCTGATAGGCTTTACAGACATCCCTGTGCAGGATGTCACTGAGAGTCGACACACCCAATGTCGACCATTGGCAGAGAACACTCTGCACTCACCAGCATACACTTTAATAACTGTCAACCATTAATACCACAAAGTCCAGATTATTTTTACAAGATGTTACTAAGAGTCGACACATCCACTGTCGACTACTGACAGATAACACTATGCACTCACCAGCATATATCTCTTAAAGAAACCACTTACTACGAATACCACTAAGTTCAGAGTAACACATATAACTCACACCCTCAATTACCAGCACAGCTGACATTATGACCCTGATTGACAGTGAACATGACCAATGAGATTCATTCTCCATGTGGGAGTGGCCCCATTTGAAACCCTCTTATACCGGAAAGACAACATGCTAAAACATCCTTGACAAAGGCCCCCAGTGGGCAGAAACGCGTTGGAACACACCAGACCACTACAGTTTCCTCCCCACACTAGGGAGTTGAGCGCACGCCACTCCACTGACTTCGCGCTTCCGGCAGATGCATATAGCCTGAACCCGGAAGTCGCATCTGTCAGTGTAGCAGCGGCGTGGATCACCAACGGCACGCTGCAGGGCTCTGCAGACGCCAGACAAGTCTCCACTGACAGCGAGGGACGGTAGGAGTAAGGAGCAGGACCCAGGTACGTGCCGGTGCACCACCAGTAGTGCAGGGACGCCAGCCCCTGGCGACACTATTGGAGCACCAACGGTATCAATTAACTTTGTTTGCCACCCACCCCTGACTGCCAACCCCCCCCCCCCAATATTCACCGCTGCACAGAACACATAGCCCGGTGGACTGGACTCAGTGCAAGCCCACCACCTCTGGATACCTGGAGACCCCATCATCCCCCACCCGTCTCCCAGTATCACACCGGAGGGAGAGTCATACCAGACCGCAGACACACGGTGCAGCGGTACTCTCCCCTCTCTTCCCCCACAGCACCAGCACTGTCAGAATATTTTGGTTGCAGAGCAGTTTATACTTATACACTGTGTCCAATACAAATAAATTCTTCGTGCTTCACCCACTCATATCTGCATCTTTCTTACCGCCGACATAACACACCATCCCACTTATTTGGGGACACATTTATAGAGCTAGTGCGCTGGTCATTATCTATCTATTTATCTGCACTCCTTTGAGCCTGGACAACTCGACCAAGCTGCCAGCACCCAGGTTGAGCGCTACTATCTACCAATATTGCCCAATAATACCCCTTTAAGTTGTGCTAGGAACAACTTGTCTGTTTGCGACGAGGTCGCCTGGTGTTTGGTTGCGAGAGGGTCGCTTGACTGTTTTGGTTGCGACGGAGTCACAGTATTTTCATTATTATTTTCCATACTTGTGTCACTTCAGGGACTTGTACTTCTGCATTATCCTCTTTAGTCTGAGTTATTAGTTTAGTCAGATTGTCCTCTTGGACCTATCCTTGGCGGTCGTCGTGGGCTTGTCACCACCTAACAACTGGCTGCACCGGAGCTTGGGCGGGCCTAACTCGCCCTTTCAGCCATGGAGGCTACAGGCGAAGCCTAGCATCCCGCTTTCCACGACCACCTGTCAGGGAGGGCCAATAGAGTGAGGTTAGAGGCAGCACCACCATACAGTCTGGGAGATGTTCAGTTACCTCAGTTACTCCCCGGATCGTAACCGTCCACCATACAGTCTGGGTGACGTTAAGTTACCTCAGTTACTCCCTGGATCGTAACAGAAATGTTCAAAATATCAGCTAAAAATACCAGCGTCGCTTACATTTGTTATATAAATTCAAATAAAAAATGTTGTGCAAAAAAAAAAAAATTATATTTCCTATACAAGGTAACATTACAGGTCATTACGATGAATAGAAATGTTTGCTTGCCAATTCACACTCCTATTTTGACAAATTCACTCAAAGGGTTAAAGAGTCACTTAAAAAAAAAAATTTCAATTTTAGTTTTACTCATCAACACCTATGGGGAAATTATTATTTCTGAAGCCAACAATTCAATGGGGAATCCCACATGGAATTGCTATTACCTTTTTTTGCTGCACTCTGGTGCAAAAATCTGTATACAATTATTTTCTAACTCATCTACTTGTGAGTTGTTGATACAGTAGCAGAAGTAGGAAAATAACATTTCCTTTGCCGTTCGCTACAATCACAGTTGGCAAGCGGCCACCTACTAGAGTTTTACGTCTTTATATATTTATATCGCTTTATATTGCTACAACAATTTTGCTGCACTCGGCAAAACAGTTAGACCTGAAAATGTAAATGTTGATTTCAACCATAAGCCTGAAGGGGAGACTGGGGAGGGCGGGTATATAATGTAACCGGCTCCGCAGTTTAACGGTTGTAGCCTTTGGGGAGGCTGCGTTTGAATAGAACTTTATTAGAACTAGATTTTTTCTTTAATTGGCTGTCAGGCTCACTCTCAGCTGGAACGCCCACACACTGAAATCTATACAAACCAGCAACATGCACTAAGTGGACTTCTGAGTCTATTTAAGTTTTTGCATGGTCAATAAATTATCGCTCAAAAATAGGGTATTGTTCGTCTTTAAGGGCTGTTATAGAAAATTGCATTTCATTGGCTCGGGACATAAGAGAGTTAATCTCTGAGTGACTGTATAATTGCTCAACATTACAGGAAGCTGCCGGTAGAACACGATACATCTTTCCGAAAGCAAACACAGATAGACTGCATGCAAATCAGGCGGCTGCAACCTTTGTGCTTCGCGGGGAATTTCCATAGTGCTTACATACACATACTGCAGCATTAGCTGGGCTCACCTTCTTCCTAATGACGGGAACACCTGCCAAGTATCTATCAAACCACCCAGTGCACAGTTCCATCACACCTTCTGTACAGAATGGGGGTTATTCTGATTCACTCGGAAAGGCACAATCACTCTCTAATGGACAAAACCATGTGCACTGCAGGTGGGGCTGATGTAACATATGCAGAGAGAGTTAGATTTGGGTGTTTTATTGTTTCTGTGCAGGGTAAATACTGACTGCTTTATTTTTACACTGCAATATAGATATCAGTTTGAACCCACCCAAATCTAACTCTCTGCACATCTTACATCAGCCCCAGCTGACGTGCATATGGTTTTGTCCTTTAGAGAGTGATTGTGCCTTTCTGATTGAATCAGAATAACCCCCCATTCTCCAGAAAGAGGAAGTTATTGGTTGGTCTGTGGGTGGATGCAGGAGCTGATACTGGTGCCCTGTCCCAATGGTGCCCTGCCCCAATGGTCAGGTTTGTACATGCCCATTTCTGTGCATGTGCAAACTTCGACTGAACGGCCTTGGCGAGTTGCTCATTCGCTGGGAAGTTTGTAGAGGGGAGGAAGGGATGGAGAAGGCGGCGGCGCTGGGTCGTGGGAACGAGGGCGGGGCCGGGCGGCTGATGATGTCAGCCATCCGCCCTGTCTTCGTCACGGCAGCTGCAACCATAAGACAGTCTCCACTGACATATTTGCGTAGGCAGGGCAAATGATTTGATGGTCGGCGATTATAGAATGATCTCTCCTGCTCCGGGAACATGCGAGGGGATATGGCGGTGTGGGAGTGGATTGTCGGTGGGGTCGGCTCTCTGGGACTCAGTAAGCTGTGATCTTAGATTGTGAAGACGGTGGAGCGATGTCTTGCTACTACGCATGTGCCAATGCTGTTCTGCACATGTGCGGTAATGGATTAGCGAAGTAGGAAGCCAAGAAGATTTGGTTTTGTAGTGATTGACATGTATCCAGCATTTGGGGAGGTTACAAGGGGTGGCTATAAAATCGTAGGCCATTTTAGGGGCATTCACTAGTACGGTATGGAGTAGGAGAGGGCCTGACGTCATCTCTGTCCCAGATGCACCAACATGTGATCGATGTTCTGTCTTGTTACTTATGTGGTGGATGTGAGAAGCCAGAGATGGCCGTAGTTGTGCACCACCAACATGTGATTGATGTTCTGTCTTGTTACTTATGTGGTGGATGTGAGACGCCAGAGATGGTCGTAGTTGTGCACAAGCCATCAGCTAAGACATTAGTATTTTCTGATGGTGCAAAATTGCAGCTGCAAATGCAACTGTGTCCATCTTCAAATCAAGCCCCTTGGTACTATCTACAGAGCCATTAGTCCTGATTCAGATGTGCAGGCAGACTACGTGTGGAGGCGATGTCTCATGGTTCTCAAAAACAAAAATATGCACATGAGGGTTTAAGCATTCATCTAGTGCACTACTGTGCAACCGATTTAACAAACCCTGTAACACCCAAGTGCTCAGTGGATCTGATCTCTCCACCATCGATGCACCATCAACTCCTCAAGTAGCTTCTGTAACTTATTTCTTAAGATATGGTCACTGCAGAGCTGCAAATGAGATTATAGCCACTTGCTGTAACACGCCCGGTAAACTCCCACAACACGCCCATGACACTCCCAGAACACATCCATGCCACTCATAACACTCCCACATGCCCCTGACACTCCCATAACATGTCAATGACAGGCCCATGACATTTACATTACAGCTCCTCTTTTTGCAGAGACTTTAGGTCTCCACCCAGAACTGCCCATGGATCACAGAAGTCTTAAATAGCGATGTTGTGTAAAAATGTGTACACCATCAAATCCCCTGAATTGTGCGTTGCGCAATATAGGTTTCCTAGATTTTTTGTGCATACACAATAGCAAGTATTTTCTTCGTTCCACCTCTGTATCAAGCCCATTTAGAGTTAAGCTAAGTAGTAAAAATACCAATCAGAACTGTCGTTCTAGCGAAATGCGGGAGATAAGAGTGTGGACAATTCAAAAAGGTCGGCAGGATGAAGGCAGAGAAATGACCACTGGATTTAGCATTGATGAGGTCACTGGTGACTTGAGTCATTGCAATTTCTATGGAGTGGAGGGGTGAAAGTTTGATTGAAGAGGGTCAAGGAGGGACTTTTCAGAAAGAAAGATGGAGATGAATATATCTGAAGAGTTTTGCAGGTTAATGGAAGGCGAGAATTTACAGAAACTTAAGGTGTGACAGAGCGGAGGTCACTAGATGTTTTTTTTTTTTTTGGATTGATGAGAGACAGGAGAACATGTTGAAAGGATCAGAAAGATGCCAGTAGAACATGGAAACTTTAAGAGGTGGACAAAGGATAGGCAGTGGAGAGAGAACAGAGGAAGTAAGAGATGTTGGGATGAAGGAGGGCATGATAGGGGAAAAGACAAAGAGAAAATATTGAACTTCTGCCCAGAGGTGTGGAGAAATTAGCATAAAGGAGGGTTCCTGTCTATTTTGGAAATTAAGAAGGTGAAGTCAGAGGCAGATAGAGAAGAGAGAGGGGTGAGCCATAGAATGGAGTTCAAGCAATCAACAGTCACTGTGGATAAAGGATTGGGAACACATAAAAGTCTAGAAGAAGGACTGTTTGGATAGTTATGGGTTGAATTATATTAAGAATTAATTTACTTGATGAAGGAATTCGTCAATAGATTGCAATTAAAGCATCTCCACAGACATTAAGAGCACTGGGGTGGAATCTGGGCAGTTTGGAGTGCCAGGGCTACTGTTTTGGCTGTTGGAGGAGAAGAACCATGGTAGTAGGGGAAAACGAGTCTTGGGCAGAGGTAACATATGTAGTACATGGTAACAGCCTGATTTCAGCAGGCCAGAGTTGCTTGGAGAGAGGAGCAATGTGAATGAGAAAGAGAAGTGGGTGGGATCAAGGTCATCAAAATTGCACTTTATGAGAGAGCCTTTGGGAGTTAGAGAGAATGCAGAAGATGAGGAGCGAATGCTTGGGCAGCAGAAGAGGAGAGGTAGGCCAAAAATATTGCAGGCAAGGGAGAAGACAAGGTTGATAGAGTTTGAGATAGTAGTAGTTATCCAGTGTTGCAGGCCATAGGAGGACACGTGGAAGAAAAACATGGAACTATCAGTATCTGTGAAGTAGTTATTAGGGATGATAAAATCACTGAGGACTAATGTTTGAAGGTCAGAAAGTGGGGGAGCTTGACTAAAAAATAAAGATAGTGGGGTAAGGGGCCCCATAAACAGAAAGTGACTAACAGGCAACTACAATGAACAGAAAATGCAAATACACTGGAGGGAAGGAAGAATGAGAGGTGAGGCATGGGCAGTATTTAATGGAATATTCAAGTTAAAAAAAAAAGGTGCCCACACCACCAGGTCTGGTACAGTGGAGGAAAAAAGAGACCCTACTAGGAGAGAATGAAGTAGAAAAAATATTTATGGGAATCCAGGGTTCTAGATTAAGGAGCTTTGAGTTAAAATTGATGTGGATGGGAGCTAATTCTTGCAGACCGATCTTTTATTCCAGAAGCAGAGTGCAGGTGGCAAATGTGGCTAT
The DNA here is from genome assembly GCF_055691185.1 of Crinia signifera. Lineage (NCBI taxonomy): Eukaryota > Metazoa > Chordata > Amphibia > Anura > Myobatrachidae > Crinia > Crinia signifera. Next base: position 34,053,083 of record NC_139226.1, read on the forward strand.
AGTTGGTGAGGTTGGCAATGCAAGGGAAATAGAGGGAGTGAGTGTGATTATGGTAGCATGGCAAGGTGTGCAAGGTGAAATGTGGGGGATACCAATTTGAAACATGGCCGAGATGGTAAGAAAACAAGGAGATAGGTTGTCGAACAGTTAATAGGGTGTGAGCAGATGATAGGACGGCAACATGAGAACCAGCGGTTTTGGGAACAAGTGTGTTGATGAGTAGGGAGATGAACTGTTGTTAAATTGGGCTATGCACAGATTATATACAATGAGGATAGACAGATGATGTGATGGGTATCTATAGGTAGGCTGAAGATAGAAGGCAAGATTAAAAGGAACAGTTAGAATTCAGAAGAAGCACAGTTCATCCGTTCCTGGTTAGGTTAGCTATTTTGGCTTTAATCAGTCTCCTGGCAACGAGTGACATGTGCAGATAAGGCGTTATCATGTTGTGCTGTGGTCGGACTTTTAATTGCTACAGCAGAGTTCAAAACCTTGTTTGGTTTCTGGACTTGTGATGATTTTCAGGGAAATTCCTCTGACTCTCCTTTGTGGGTTGTTGTTGTAATCATTCTAATTTGTCTGTCCTGCTTTTCACTTGGATACCTGCTCTGTTCTTAGCAGAACTAGCCATCTGTATTATTTGGATCTGTATTTCTTCAGTGTTAGCAATCTGGCCCTGTTCCCTTTACATGTGTCTGATATTTAGCCTGTACTTCATAGAGTTTAAGTTCTGGTAGCTGCAGAAGATCAGTGAACAGTTGTAGTTCTGGGAAAGGGGGAGGCTATGGCACGATGCGCGGCAAGTTGGTCCTGCAGGCTCAGGATGACAGTAGGCACTCACAACCGGTACAAACATATAGATGAAGAGTGCATTGATGCTCAACACTATTAGGGCCAGATATATCAAGCTTCAAAAAGTGATAAAATGGAGAGTGATAAACAGCCAGCCAATCAGCTCCTACCTGTCATGTTACAGGCTGGGTTTGAAAAATAACAGGTATGAGCTGATTGGCTGGTTGTTTATCACTCTCTGTTTTATCACTTTTGAAGCTTGATACATCTGGCCCTAAAGGTGAACACTGAAGATGAAGCATCTGGTCTTTGAGGGCTGGAGCATAGTCATCACAATGCTCTACATGTTACACTGCACCTATCACACTATGCTCTGCATGTTACACTGCACCTATCACACTATGCTCTGCATGTTACACTGCACCTATCACACTATACTCTGCATGTTACACTGCACCTGTCACACTATACTCTGCCTGTTACACTGCACCTATCACACTATACTCTGCATGTTACACTGCACCTGTCACACTATGCTCTGCATGTTACACTGCACCTGTCACACTATACTCTGCATGTTACACAGCACCTATCACACTATACTCTGCATGTTACACTGCACCTGTCACACTATACTCTGCGTGTTACACTGCACCTGTCACACTATACTCTGCATGTTACACTGCACCTGTCACACTATGCTCTGCATGTTACACTGCACCTGTCACACTATACTCTGCATGTCACACTGCACCTGTCCCCACTATACTCTGCATGTTACACTGCACCTGTCACACTATACTCTGCGTGTTACACTGCACCTGTCACACTATACTCTGCATGTTACACTGCACCTGTCACACTATGCTCTGCATGTTACACTGCACCTGTCACACTATACTCTGCATGTTACACTGCACCTGTCACACTATGCTCTGCATGTTACACTGCACCTGTCACACTATACTCTGCATGTCACACTGCACCTGTCCCCACTATACTCTGCATGTTACACTGCACCTGTCACACTATACTCTGCATGTCACACTGCACCTGTCACACTATACTCTGCATGTCACATTGCACCTGTCCTACTATACTCTGCATGTTACACTGTACCTGTCACACTATACTCTGCATGTTACACTGCACCTATCACACTATGCTCTGCATGTTACACTGTACCTGTCCCCACTATACTCTGCATGTTACACTGCACCTATCACACTATGCTCTGCATGTTACACTGCACCTGTCACACTATACTCTGCATGTCACATTGCACCTGTCCTACTATACTCTGCATGTCACACTGCACCTGTCCTACGATACTCTGCATGTTACACTGCACCTGTTACACTATGCTCTGCGTGTTACACTGCACCTGTCACACTATGCACTGCGTGTTACACTGCACCTGTCACACTATACTCTGCATGTCACACTGCACCTGTCACACTATACTCTGCGTGTTACACTGCACCTGTCACACTATACTCTGCGTGTTACACTGCACCTGTCACAGTATACTCTGCATGTTACACTGCACCTGTCACACTATACTCTGCGTCTCACACTGAACCTGTCACACTATACTCTGCGTGTCACACTGAACCTGTCACACTATACTCTGCGTGTCACACTGCACCTGTCACAGTATATGTTATATCCCAGGTAAGTCTTCTCAATAAATGTGAACTTCCGGTGAAGAATAATAAGGATTTGTAATTTATTCTCTATTTCATCAATAGCGAAACAACAAGACTGCAGAGGAAAGCTTAGTCTGACCAAATGCAGCATAAACTCACCAGGTTGATGCAGGAATTCTTAGCTGGCCAAGCTGGGGCTGATGGGCGTGACGTTCTTGCTTGAGAGGGGCGGGCGGTCTATTTGCATGGTAGTAGTCCATTGGTCACTGGAGATTAGGAGGAGACTGAAGAGGTTAACTGGTATTCTTCTGGAAGTTTCGGCCTCTTTTGCTTGAAGAAATTGCCCACCCACCCATCCCTGTTGTTAGATCGTTGGTGTTTTCTAGTTTGCGTTATGGCGGCTTATGGGGTGGCCGGAGAACGGTGAATTGGGTTAAGCGGTATTAAGCTGTGTCTTGGCGGGAATGGCAAGACGTGGACATCACCGATCCAGGTGGGTCCACGTTTTGTCCTTAGCAGTAAGCTTGCAGTTAATGACAGACCGCTGGGAGGTGAAGCTGGTATGTTAGGGCAGGTGGCCCAATGTTTGGTGTGTAAGGGTGGAGTTTAGCTTCACCTTGATATGTGAATTAGGGTCAGGGGCAAAGGCAGATGGTCAACCCCTGACCTTAGGGCCGGGTGGCCCCCCTCCGTGGCATTTTGAAGGTGGAGGAGTACAGCTGACGGGGACGCTGGCAGTTGGCCGGTCCTCGCGAAAGGGGCAGTTGGCCCTTATCCTCACCGTTTATTATTTTCTTTAGTTTGTTGTTTTGAAGTATAAATTGCTAATCACCGTTCTTACCCGCCACCTTAGTTTAGAGCAGGGACGTAAATAATTAGTTAGTTGAAAATAGGCCGCCCTGCTTTAAATAAATAAGCCGTCCCTTTTAAGCCCAGCTTTGGTGTCCGTGTCTTTATTTTAGATAAGCGATGAAGCGTGGATGAATGCATTTGACTGTGTGAGGTTTATAGGAATCAACTTGGTTTACACCTTGAATAAGCAGCGATCACACTCCGCTTAACAATGGTTATCTATATACAATCTAGGAGATGGCTCTCTATCCCTTTCAGCAACTTCTATTCGCAACAAATAATAACCTGCTAGATACTCCGCACAATTACACAATTAGCATTTCTGTCGAATAAACATTCAGGTTATACATATTCTTATCTACTCTAAACACGCTTATACATACTCCTCAATTCTGTAACTCTATGCAATAACACTGTTAACGTTTCAATGCATTAGATATCTGATCAATACTATATGACAATGTTTCTTGAACCACAAGTAACAATTTATCAACTTTGTACAATAACCCCGTTTGAGCTCACAATACTGCCCTTTCTGTGACAGGGAATATAGTCTCACACTGTGCTTCTCTTATATTAACTGGACAATGTCAGTTTAGTTAGCTGTGCTGTCCCAGGATTGAGAGCAAAGTGATGCCAATAAATGTATCTTCTTCTACAGTGACTTGATGAACTATCCTGGATGTCCGTGAACTGACTCAAGTCCTTCACTGTGAGATATACTTAGGTATGTATTTCCTGCAACCCAACACTCTTCCTTCACAATGATAACCGTATTCGCTGTAATCTCTGTAGCCCTATCTCAGCACTTTCTTCCTATCCCTCACTTGGCTCATACATAGTTTAACTTAGCTGCTCCTAGGACCATGGTAGCGCTGAAGGCTGGCTTTACTCAACATTGGCGGTGATGCACTAAAAGGCTGACTGTACGTGGCATACACTGCTGTCCCCCTGTTCTGGGCTGCCGGTAATCTCAGTCTGGGGCCCCGCCTCTAATGGCCGCCCCTCCTCTCCACGTAGCTGCGGCACCGCCCCGCGACACTGTACTGAGCGGCGAGGGTGCCGCTGACTTCTGTGACACCGCCTGAAGTCCCCGCTGCCGGCAAAGTATTTGCTCACCACTTCCACGTCTGGATTACCCGTCCGACTGCGGCACCTTGGACATTCTTCAGCGACGCCATCTTCATGGTCTCGACCGCGCCTCCGGGACCACCCACGACAGGAGTCACACCTCCAGATGGACCAGTGTACAGCGCCGGCACACCGGTCACCGGGGTCTGCGGGAAACCCACTCACTTGGCTTTATAGGGTATGTATCTGTTGCTGCGTCACTCCTGGAGCACCAGCCTAATGTCGACACTCCTCTCCTCTTCTTATTACCCGGAGTACCGTCCTTAACTGCCACCGTGGGCACCGTTATATCTCTCCCTCCTGGCAGACTCGTGCCCCATAACTTTATTGTCCTGTGTCTGCCACCATGACAAATCTGTCCTCGAGTCTGTTATTAACAGTTTAGTGGCTTGATGCTATTTTGTTAATGTCCAATCCACTACAATCTATTATAACAGCCACTTCTCTGGCTACCATCTTACACATATACAGGTTCATGTCTTACACAGTAACCAGCTCATATATTTGCAGGATATCACATATACTCTGCATGTCACACTGCACCTGTCACAGTATACTCTGCATGTCACACTGCGCCTGTCACAGTATACTCTGCATGTTACACAGCACCTGTCACAGTATACTCTGCATGTTACACTGCACCTGTCACACTATACTCTGCGTGTTACACTGCACCTGTCACACTATACTCTGCATGTCACACTGCACCTGTCACACTATACTCTGCATGTCACACTGCACCTGTCACACTATACTCTGCGTGTTACACTGCACCTGTCACACTATATTCTGCATGTCACATTGCACCTGTCACACTATACTCTGCATGTCACACTGCACCTGTCACACTATACTCTGCGTGTTACACTGCACCTGTCACACTATGCTCTGCATGTCACACTGCACCTGTCACACTATACTCTGCGTGTTACACTGCACCTGTCACACTATACTCTGCATGTCACACTGCACCTGTCACAGTATACTCTGCATGTCACACTGCGCCTGTCACAGTATACTCTGCATGTTACACAGCACCTGTCACAGTATACTCTGCATGTTACACTGCACCTGTCACACTATACTCTGCGTGTTACACTGCACCTGTCACACTATACTCTGCATGTCACACTGCACCTGTCACACTATACTCTGCATGTCACACTGCACCTGTCACACTATACTCTGCGTGTTACACTGCACCTGTCACACTATGCTCTGCATGTCACACTGCACCTGTCACACTATACTCTGCGTGTTACACTGCACCTGTCACACTATACTCTGCATGTCACACTGCACCTGTCACACTATACTCTGCGTGTTACACTGCACCTGTCACAGTATACTCTGCGTGTTACACTGCACCTGTTACACTATACTCTGCATGTTACACTGCACCTTTCACAGTATACTCTGCATGTTACACTGCACCTATCACACTATGCTCTGCATGTTACACTGCACCTGTCACAGTATACTCTGCATGTTACACTGCACCTGTCACACTATACTCTGCATGTTACACTGCACCTATCACACTATGCTCTGCATGTTACACTGCACCTATCACACTATGCTCTGCATGTTACACTGCACCTGTCACAGTATACTCTGCATGTTACACTGCACCTGTCACACTATACTCTGCATGTTACACTGCACCTATCACACTATACTCTGCATGTCACACTGCACCTGTCACAGTATACTCTGCGTGTTACACTGCACCTGTCACACTATACTCTGCGTGTTACACTGCACCTGTCCTACTATACTCTGCATGTTACACTGCACCTGTCACACTATATTCTGCATGTCACACTGCACCTGTCCCCACTATATTCTGCATGTTACACTGCACCTGTCACACTATATTCTGCATGTCACACTGCACCTGTCACACTATATTCTGCATGTCACACTGCACCTGTCACACTATACTCTGCGTCTCACACTGAACCTGTCACACTATACTCTGCGTGTTACACTGCACCTGTCACACTATGCTCTGCGTGTTACACTGCACCTGTCACACTATACTCTGCATGTCACACTGCACCTGTCACACTATATTCTGCGTGTCACACTGCACCTGTCACACTATGCTCTGCATGTCACACTGCACCTGTCACACTATACTCTGCGTGTTACACTGCACCTGTCACACTATGCTCTGCGTGTTACACTGCACCTGTCACACTATACTCTGCGTGTTACACTGCACCTGTCACACTATACTCTGCATGTCACACTGCACCTGTCACACTATACTCTGCGTGTTACACTGCACCTGTCATACTATACTCTGCGTGTTACACTGCACCTGTCACAGTATACTCTGCGTGTTACACTGCACCTGTCACACTATACTCTGCGTGTTACACTGCACCTGTCACACTATACTCTGCGTGTTACACTGCACCTGTCACAGTATACTCTGCATGTTACACTGTACCGGTCACACTATACTCTGCGTGTTACACTGCACCTGTCACAGTATACTCTGCATGTTACACTGCACCGGTCACACTATACTCTGCATGTCACACAGATGTCCCTGGATTCCGAGTTTCTCACGGACATTCCGCGAGAGTCAACAACACTGCTGTATACTTGTCACTGTATGTCAGGGTTGCCGACTTTTACAATCTCCTCTCCGGGAGAACCCCGGAGAGGAGACTGTCAACATACCTTCTGGGGGCGGGGCCTGATGGAGACATCATTAGTCCCTGCCCCCAGTGATGCAAATACCGCAACGTGCGGGTCTCCAATGAGGAGGCGGCGTTAAATTTGCACGATTTTCATATTTAGCCCCGCCCCTTCCACTGAAAAGCCGCGAATTGCGGCAATTTAAAGCTTCCGCCACCAGGTACATGAGGGGGGGGGGGGGGGGCCGCCGGAATCCGGGAGGGTTGCCCACCTTTCTGGGCCATTCCGGGAGGGTTGACTTGTTGCTGTACATGTTCCATGCACACTGAGCTCGGCTCATACACAGCACAGCAGTCAGCAAATGGCAGACAAGCAGATTTCTGGCCTATACAGTAAGCCTACACTACCGTCTATGTGTGGATACTGCATGAACACGGAACCTCCGTCCATAATTATCCCCTCAGCAAAACATTCCTTATTATTATGTGAATTCTTTCTAATATGTTTCTCTTTGTGCTTCTGCAGGAGCAGATGACCCCGGAATGCAGCTAAACACGAAACTCTTGTCATTCAATAAGCTGGATGAACAGAAGCACAGGCAGGAAGTAGTTAATCAAACACATAATAATACGTAACCCCCTAAATATAACACTCATTCCTTCAAATGTATAATTATCTCATGCCGTATAGGTTACCTCCATTATGTACATCTGACAACAATGACAGCTTCTTCAGGAAAATGGATTTAATAGAAGAGGTGTAAAATGTGGCTTACAATTGCAAATCAATGACAGAGCCTAGACTGCGCTGTGGCAGCAATTACAGCACCTGCTACAATACAATACAATACAGTATACTGACAAAGAGCGACGCATGGCCCAAAAGGTCCTGGCTCCTGGTTGGTTATGCCAGCCTGATGCTTGTAGGCCATGCTGTGATCTCACAGTTCTGCAGTAGCTGGGAAGCTTCAGGGTTCCTGAACAAGCTGTGATGCTGGGTCTGCAGCAGGATGTTTCCCAGCCCACCTGCTGCAGGTCGAAGAAAAATGCATGTGCACCCACTAAGCACTAATAACACTGATGGCTAAAATAATTGAGAAATCTCTTACAATTAACAGCGAGTAAAAGAAGCCTTCTTAAATTGTGGGCACCTCCACCACATCTGGGTGAACTTCATCAGATTCCTAACATCCCTAATGCAGAGTTGCCTACCCTCCTGCATTCTGCAGGAGACTCCCTGAAATAGCAGCAATCTCCCTCTCCCTCATTAGACTAGCAATCTCCCTCATGTCACCTAGCCCACATTACACTGTTACAACATAGTTAACTTCCCTCCTGCATTCTGCAGGAGACTCCCTGACATAGCAGCAATCTCCCTCTCACCCTCATTAGTCTAGCCATTTCTCTCATAACACCTATCCCACATTACACTGTTACATCATAGTTACCTCCCCTCCTGCATTCTACAGGAGACTCCCTGATATAGCAGCAATCTCCCTCTCTACCTCATTAGTCTACCAATCTCCCTTATGTCACCTAGCCCACATTACACTGTTACATCATAGTTACCTCCCCTCCTGCATTCTGCAGGAGACTCCCTGACATAGCAGCAATCTCCCTCTCCACCTCATTAGTCTACCAATCTCCCTCATGTCACTTAGCCCAGTGGTTCTCAATCTCAGTCCTCAAGGACCCCCAACAGTTCACATTTTCCAAGTCTCCACACAGAATCACAGGTAAAATATTTAGCTCCACCTGTGATCTTTTAAAATGTGTCAGTGAATAATGAGTGCAGCTGTGCACCTGCCGGGTGACCTGGAAAACATGCACTGTTGGGGGTCCTTGAGGACCGAGGTTGAGAACCACTGACCTAGCCCACATTACACTGTTACATTTTTGGTGAAAAAAACATGAGACAGATACATTTACATTGAATCATCAGCACCATTTCCCAGCACTTTACCAAGTATAGTCGGTCTTACTAACTGCTTTGGGGCTCATCTGCATTTGGATATAACTCATTATATAAGATTCCTCTCAGATGTAGCAGTACACAGCCATGCTTCTAGGTGTCACGTTCACAGTCTCTTTTCACAATCTCTCAGGCTTCTGATTTTTACCCCCAGCGCAGCTGTGCGCGTAATGCACCCCTGGGACCAGAGATGCTGCTGAAGGGAATCCCGGAGGCCACTGTGGACATCGGGGGAAGAGGTATGTATGAAAAAATGGGGAGTGGGGGACCAAAATATTCTGAGAAACCACGGTCTGTATAACGCCCAGTGAGCACCCAACTTTAGTGCATAGAGTTTTCACCTGCATTGCACCAAAGAGCAGGCACAGGGTCTGATGTATCAAGCTTCAAAACTGCCATGTTACAGGCTGGGTATGAAAAATGGCAGGTAGGATCTGATCGTCTGGTTGTTTACCACTCTCCACTTCATCACTTTTTGAAGCTTGACACATCTGGCTCACAGTGCAAATGCAAGATACTGTACCTTCTGCAACAATGAAAACATTCAATTATGCTTCAGTCCCACTGTGAATAAGGACCCTTATTCTGGCTTACTCAGAAAGGCAAAATCCTTCTAAAATGGACAAAACCATGTGCACTGCAGGGGAGCGGATGTAAAATGTGCAGAGAGAATTAGATTTAGGTGAGTTATTTTGTTTCTGTGCAGGGAACATACTGACTGCTTTATTTTTACACTGTAATACAGATGGAACTTTGAAATAAAAATCCATCCAAATCTCATTCTCTCTGCACAAGTTACATCTGCCCCACCTGCAGTGCAGTCCATTTGAGAAGGAATTTGCCTTTGCGAGTGAACCAGAATAAGGGCCAAGGTCCATAAACTGAAGAGGCTAGAACACCAGGGTTGGCGTCAAAGCAGTGTTACCAACTCTGAAATAAAAAACAAGCAACTGATGAGATGACTTCAAAAGCCCAGAACAAGCCCAAACCGATCCTAAAAAAAAAAAAAAAAGCCCAACTTGTTTGGTTTATTAAAATACATATAATTATTTATACAATCTGCCATTAATGTCTTTACAATTTTATCAGCACAAAACTGGCTAAAAAAAAAAGATACTTGAATATTTATAAATATTATCGTGAAATAGCTCTGTGAGTTTAAGATATTTTACTTTCATGTTTCCTCAGGAAAAATCAAGTGAAAATTGCCCCTTGTATATACTGTATGTTTGCATGCACTGAGGAATATTTATATGTTTTTTTATCTGTGGTGCAGCGCAAAAGAAACAATATGACGCAAAAACACTGAACGATATCATTCAGGCGTGTCACCCGGCCCCCCGCCAAACATCCAGTCACTAGCGATATAGACAGATTTGACTGCGTGCTCATATGATAGGGCGGGATCATTAATTACATGCAGGATCACACATAGGGCGGTATTCAATGTGAATACCGGCGACGTGCAGCGAATCCTGTTTAGGATTCGCTGCACATTCGCCACTGGATGCCACGTTCCAGGGCCTCGCCGGCTCCGGTATTCAATGAGTCAGGGGCTCGCTGCCCCTGACCGGCGAATATGAGCTCCTGCGGCGAACGCCGCAGGGAGCCTGAGGACGGTGGCAGGCAGGGAGATGGAAGTCTCCCTGGCTGCCCCAGAGCATATGTGGGGGGGAGGTGGGCTCCCCGGGTGCCAGGCAGCACAGGCTGCCCCCCGGGGGTGCCAGCAGGGGACCGGGTATATTCACTACACCCGATCATGCATATGTAACGATCGGGTGTAGTGAATATATGAATATCTCATGAGCGGCTCGGCTCCGGCCCCCTGCTGGCTGGTCAGTGTAAAAAAAAAATATATATATTTTTTTAAATTAAATATATTTTCATGTGCTTACAGCACATGAATAAAAATAGCATGCCCCTCCTCAGAATAAAATTCCTGATTTTTTGACACCAAATGTAAAAAATAAAACACTCTATTTTAAAAGTTCACATTCCACTTCACCATAAAAAGATAGCGATTGCTACTCGGTGAATCATGGCGAAAAAAACCTTGAAATGTATTCGCCATCTGGTCATTGAATAGGGTGATTCACCGTTTTTGTCAAAAATTCGCCTTACAGCACAAAATCGCCATAAAAAGCTGGCGAATCAGCCTCATTGAATAACGCCCACAGTCATACTTACCGACTTTTTGAAACTCCTCTCCGGGAGAAGCCCAGAGAGGAGTGAAAGGGGGTGGGGAGAGGCTTCGTTTTGGGGGCGGGGTGCGGCTGATGTCACCAAGCCTCGCCCCCATGACAGGCTGCAGCATCAATTTGCGGGTCTGTGGACGGGCTAAAATGACGCGAAATTCGTAGTTTTAGACTGTGGGGAGAGGGGGAGCAGGGGCTTTGGTTAAAAAGCGGGAGACTTGCCCACCTTCCCGGGGGGCCGGGAGGTGGACCCGATTTGCGGGACCCTCCCAGCCATTCCGGGAGGGTAGGCAAGTATGCACATAGTTAATGATAGAATGGGCCCATACCCATATTGTTATTGTGCATATACAGTAGTTGCCTTTATCGCATAGTTTGTACCCAGATTTACAGATGGCGACAGCAGACATAATGAATAAATCAACATCTTCCCTTTAAGCGTCTATTCATGTATTCATCCACAACGTCTCACATCTGCCTTTGTGAGGATCTGTGTTGAACGGATGAATGACTAATTACATTAGATTTTTCCAGTAGCACCCCCCAAAAAATAAATAAATAAAAAGCCCAAAAAACAAAATGTAAAAATTTAAAAAAATAAGCCCAAAAAGCAACTTGAAAGAAAAAAAACTAATTTTGCTTGTTATAAGCTGAATTGGCAACTATGCTTAAGAGCCATGTGGGCTGAGAGTGCTCAAGGGCCTATTGTGAGAAGGAGGAGGATCTGTGACCGGTGCTGTGTGGTTTTGGCCAGTGCTTGCTGGAGTCACATGGGGTGTGAACACCCCCAACACTATCAGACCCAATGTCTGCCTTAACCCTTTGAGTGCCAAGTGAATTTGTCAAAAGAGGTGTGAAAATTTAGAAACATTTTTATTAATACAAATGTTGCGTAATGTTTACCTTATATAGGAAATAATCTTTTTTTTTTACACAACATATTTTATTTGAATTGATATAACAAATGTGAGAGACACATGGTTGGATTCTGTTTGGAAAAGCAGAAGCAAACTCCTTCTTTAATGGACAAAACCATGTGAACCGCAGGTGGGGCAGATGTAACTTGCAGAGAGAGTTACATTTGGGTGAGTTATTTTGATTCTGTGCAGGGTAAATACTGGCTGATTTATTTTTACACTGCAATATAGATATCAGTTTGAACAAACCCCACCCAAATCTTACTCTCTCTGCACATGTTACATCAGCCCCATCTGCAGTGCACATGGTTTTGTCCATGAATGGAGTTTGCTTTTGCCAACCAACCAGAAACAGGCCCACTGTCATTTTTAACGGATATTTAGCACATCTCTCACAGAAATGTTGCCAGCCAAAGGGTTAATACATAAAAGTAGAACAATTGCAGCATTTTATGTTGAGGCTTGGAGCGGTCGTGTAGCTCCGTGCGCCCTGTTGTTAATCTGGCCCTGTGTCTGGAACCACTCTACCGCTTTTGGTCGGAGGCACTTGAGATGTAGGGGTAATTTTATTAAGTGGTGGTTTCAGCTACGTTTTAACATAAATAATAAATAGGAATAGGAACTGCAGATTTACTAAAGGTCGGTTTTACAAGCAAGGCCAGCCCTACCCGCTCAGCGAAGGATGCAAAGCAGGGAGGCGCCATTGAAAGTAAGAAAGAGCGGCGGCTCCCAAAAGGAGCTACACGGGCATATGGGGATGGCTAAATGGTAATGGGTGGAGCTACCTAGGAGAAAGTTCTCTGTTTGTCAGAGTGGCAGCCATGCTGTATTAAGTAAGTGGGGACAATCAGTGAAAGAATGAGTGTGTGTTGTGTGTGTGTGTGTGACATTATTTATAGAAGTGGTGCAACTACTGGGAACATAATGCATCCGGTGATGTCAGCTATCCACCCCTCCCCCCCCCCCAGACCCCACCCCCACCCCCCACGCGCACCACCAGGCGATTTGCATGGGAATGTCCCGCGTTTTCATGAGAAGCTTACAATCTATATTCCCTACCACATGTACACACACAGACAGTCTAGGGTTAATTTTGTAAGCAGCCAATTAACCTACCAGTATGTTTTTGGATTCTGGGAGGAAACCGGAGTACCCAGAGGAAACCCACGTAAGTACTGGGAGAATATACGGTACTGTTTACCTAGCACGGCGCCCATCGCGTTGATCGCATGTACATCGCATGCCATTATAGTGGCATGCGATGCCTGCGATGCGATGGGTGCGATTGTAGCGATTTTACATAGGGAACAATGTTAAATTATCTTCCAATCAACCAGATCAACCCAATGGACACGATTTTACATAGGGAACAATGTTAAATTATCTTCCAATCAACCAGATCAACCCAATGGACACGATTTTACATAGGGAACAATGTTAAATTCCCTTCCAATCAACCAGATCAACCCAATGGACACGATTTTACATAGGGAACAATGTTAAATAGCCCCCAGACCACAAATTGAATAGAATAAGCACCCTGAAGTGTGAAATGCCCCCCCCCCCCCCCCCCCCCCATTGTTAACGTCACCCCACAGTCAACGTCATCCCGAAGCGTGGCGAGCGCAGCGAGCCCGCGAGGGGCCGCGGTACGCGTCCTCCGACCTTTTCATACCCCCACTATCCACGTCGGAGTGGAGTTAAGAATAGAAAGTGTGGCGAGCGCAGCGAGCCACCGAGCCCGAAGGGTGGTGAGCGCAGCGAGCCCCGCGAGAGGACGCGGATACCTTCACAGGTATCCGCGTCCCCTCGCGGGCTTCACAGGTATCCGCGTCCCCTCGCGGGCTTCACAGGTATCCGCGTCCCCTCGCGGGGCTCTCTACGCTCGCCACGCTTCGGGCTCGGTGGCTCGCTGCACTCGCCACACTTTCTATTCTCAATTCCATGCCGACGTGGATAGTGGGGGTATGAAAAGGTTGGAGGACGCGTACCGCCGCCCCTCGCGGGCTCGCTGCGCTCGCCACGCTTCAGGATGTCGTTGACCGCGGGGTGACGTTAACAATGGGGGGGGGGGATTTCACACTTCAGGGTGGTTATTCAATTTGTGGTCTGGGGGCTATTTAACATTGTTCCCTATGTAAAATCGTGTCCATTGGGTTGATCTGGTTGATTGGAAGGGAATTTAACATTGTTCCCTATGTAAAATCGGGTCCATTGGGTTGATCTGGTTGATTGGAAGGGAATTTAACATTGTTCCCTATGTAAAATCGGGTCCATTGGGTTGATCTGGTTGATTGGAAGGGAATTTAACATTGTTCCCTATGTAAAATCGGGTCCATTGGGTTGATCTGGTTGATTGGAAGGGAATTTAACATTGTTCCCTATGTAAAATCGGGTCCATTGGGTTGATCTGGTTGATTGGAAGGGAATTTAACATTACAAACACATAAGATGCATGCGATGCCTGCGATTTGCGGCAAGATACCCGCGATATAGATCGTGGGAGCCGTTCTAGGTAAACAGTACCGAATATACAAACTCCACATCGAACCTATGACCTCAGTGCTGTGAGGCAGGAATGCTAACCATTACACCATCCGTACGCCCCAAGATAAATCTCTGGTAAAGATGTGAGCTTGCATGAAATATTTTGTACAGGACGGACAAAAGATTTCAAGGCTAATTTATGCACACATCTTAAGAACGCAGATCTTTCTAGTGTGTGGGCACCTTAACCCTAGTGCCTAATCCTGACCCTAAACCTAACCCTAGCTCCAGTACTTACCGTTGGGATCCGTCAGATCCTGAGTTATGATTATACTGTTAGCATCCTAATCATCTGGATTTCCAACCACCAGACTCCTGACCGCATCCCGTCAATCTTAATGTGTTCTGATTTGAGTGCACATACATCTAAGCAAACATCATCCACAAGATATCTGGAGATGTGGTTTTTCAACTGTGTTATCCCTGTGTCTCTGGTTTCATCAAAGAGACAGCATTCATTTGATAAACAAGATTGGGGCTGCATGTGGTGAAAGCGTAATGACCGTGTACAGAATAAAAGTAACTGGATCCTAATTCTCCTGCACGGAGGATCTAACGGATCATTTTATTTCTGCTGCAGTAAGTACAGACGATTGTTCAAATTGAAACATCTATTGAATGAGTATTATTGGTCTACAGTATGCTGCCTTCATACACCGAGGGGTTAAACTGCCTTTCTGAAAAGACGGAAAATAAATGCTGGATAGGAGACCGACATCTTCCCCAAAATTGTCCTGGATCAAAAGTAGCATTATGTTACCTGGCAACTCTAAGGTTACAGATTACTGCATCTACTGTCTTCCTCATAATACGTCTTTGATCTTCTTTCCTATGCAACACAGAGACAATCAGGACAGAAGACAAAAACAGAGGCAGGTGGAAGTCATATGAGCAGACAGGCCAAGTTTGTCACAAATCCAGGTCACAGAAGAGGAAGGAAGATCATTGGCAAGGAATGAAAGGATGGTACACAATGGGGCTAATTTATGAAGAACACATGATGCACTCAGCGAATCTTGTCTTTGTACCAGTGCACCTATATGGTCCACCCAAAGCCCTTTATGGTGCGTACTTAGGGGTACATTTATTAAAATGGGAGTTCTATTGAAGATGGTATTTTGCCCTTAGCAACCAATTTATTTATTTTTTTATTAGAAATCGCTACTCAGCCACATGGCCTAGGGCGCCGGCCACTGGAGGGGCAAAGCTCCGGCTGAGGACGGAAGAGCAGGAAGAAAGGAGCTGGGAGCAGGTAAGTGCAACGCCCCTCCCCCCCTGGAGCATGCCCCCCGTGCTGGTCATTGTCAGGGTCTGACCCCCCCTGCACCGCACCGCATCTCCCACCACGAACATGAACCCCCTCCCATGGAGCGGGTGAGTGCCGGGGTGCCCCCCCTGCCTGGGGCACTCCAGTGCCATGCACTGGCCCTGCTCAACCATGAGAGCAGTTTAAGTAGCGAGGGGGGGGGGGGGGGCAATAATGCTATGTGATAGCAACAGACTGTTGCAATAGGTTGGTATTTTGTGGGAGTGACCCGAACAACGCAGACGCGTCCAAACCGCCTGGGAGGAGCGCTGTGACAGCTTCGTGACATCACATGCAGCCGCTGTGACCCGAAACAGTGCGGAGCGGGACCAGGTGTGCGGGGCGGTCTTGCCCTGTGCTGGCCGGGCCACCTCCACAGCTTAGCACCGGCAGGTGTAGTTTAGTGAATCCTCACTAAACTACATCTCACTCTGAATCAGGCCCAGAGTACGGACTTGAAAACCGGACCCTACTGCACAGTACAATTACTCCAGGCTCAGGCATTAGACCACCCTACAGAATGCGCATAGAAGCAGGGCACGGTAAATGCTGCTTATACCATATATACAGTATGGGAGTGATTCTGGTTGGCTCAGTATGCAGCGGAATGCGCTGCTTATCGAGCGCTGAAAGGATGCCCGCCAATTCCCCTCAGTAACATTACGAGAACACATCCCCCCCTGCATGCAGCCAAAGGGGAGAGAAATGATTTCATGGTCGGTGACTTTTATTTCGGTTGGCTGCCTAGCGAGCCCATAAACTCTGATCTCCGCCCCACCGAATGCCTGCCCCCCATCTCCACCGAGGTGAAGGCAGCCACTGATGTCATGCTGAAGTCAGCTGCCCACCTTTGGCAGCCATCGGCCCACCTGCGTTCACAGAGGAATGCCCAGCATTTTCATGTAGACTATCCTAAAATGCCGGGCATACCCCTAACCATGACTGAGGCCGAATTCAGATCGCGCTGAGCGTTGCTGAATCGGCCCCTACAGTATATCTCCTGCACCGGCCATGAACACGCGCGTCTCAGCAAAAGAATCAGCCAGATTCATGTTTCATTCAAAATGCAACCGAGCAGAACAACAGCTATAACTTCTGGACAAATCATTTCTCAAACCTGGAAGGATATTTTGCTTTTCTTGAGCGACGTCAATGACTTATAGTTTCCAAACACGCTTTCAATAAAATCTACCTTCAAGGCCGTATTGGAAACAATATTCACTCCAATAGATTTAACACCAGTTATAGGTGTCAGAGGGATTCCGCACGCTCTCTGCTGGTGATAGAGGCTTCAATTAATATCGCCATCGGTAACTAGAAATGACTTCACACAAGCTGAAGCAACGCGACTGTTGCCATGAGGAACTAATGCATTACAGACACCCCATTAGGTAACGTTGGCCTTTGTAAACATTTATATGAATGCAAACAGAGCATCTTAATACGATCTACTTTCCATGTATCCTTGCGCTGGTGGTTTGTAAAGTGAATGCTCCATCTGTCCTCAAATAACACCTTCATTTATAATTTCCAAATCCATTTCTGGTTCTGCCTTGAAGCGTTTTAGGTAGTACTACCTGATACATTCTGTAAATGTCATAGTCTTACAGGGAAGTGTTCTGGAGGTATTAGATCAGGATTACGGAACCTGCAGGGCACCATCTGTCGCTGTGATGCAGAGAAGCGGGTACCACGCTTGGTACTATACTGCAGCTAGTGTTGGTGCATCAGCATAGGAGGGGTGGAGGGACTGGACAGTCATCACCCCACAATTTGCATTAGTCCCTCATTTAGGGGGGTATTTAATGTACTCTATCCTCAGCAAAACAGCTAAATAGCGCCCGTTTCCACCAAGAATAGATTGAATTGATGAAATGTGACTTCCATGTTTTCCTTTATCATTTTCGATTGTTTCCACATCTTTTTTTCATGGAAATGACCGGGGTTGAAAAGTCAAATCCCGTTGTTTCCAAAAATCAGAAAAATGGGAAACATTGATTTACCCCCTTACAGATAAATTTACTAAGATGAGAGTTCTACTGAAAGGGCCGAATCAGACCCGTCCGTAAAAGGCCGAATTCAGACCCGCCAGTAACGGGCCGAATATATCGATGGAGCAGCTCTCATTAGAGCTGCTCTTGGCAATAGAATCGCAATCCGCCGCGGTTTGTCAACCGCCAGAAGGGGGTGCGCGTGCATGAGACGCTTGCGCACCCCGTTCTGATGGAGCCCGTCTCCACCGCCTCCCTGCTGCTCCCCTGTAGCTGCCTGCACCCCCCCTATCTCTGCCCATTTCCCTGAAGCGGAGATGGGCAGGGAATCCGCTCCCTGCCGACGTGTGACTGGGACCCACGAGCGTGTGAGACACTTGTCCCCATCAGATGGAGCACCTCTCTGCCAGCCTGTGCCAGCTCAGGGAATCCAGCGCTCCATCTGTACGCAGGCTAGTGAACAGGTCTGTGTCAGGCCCCAGATGATATGTTGCCCACAGCAACCAATGAGATTATATCTATTATATTCTAGAAGGTGCTAAATAAATAAGGAGTATAATCTGATTGGTTGCTGTGGGCAACATCCCACCTTCAGTAGAACTTTCATCTTAGTAAATTAACCCCTTATAGTTTGGAGCAAATGCAAATAAAAGGTGCAAATGTGTCTGGAAATACCATATTGCAACATACAGTAAGTTGCCCTGCTTCAGGTGTGCGGCCTGCTGTGTTTATTAGTGATAGAGTGTTTTTGCTGCTGTGTGAGAGGACGGTGCCTAGGACCCAGAACACCCTTATCCCTGGTACTGTACACTGTATCGGGCATAATGCACCTACCGGACCCCTGGCCTAAGGCCTGAATTGCAGCCTTGGGCCTAGTGCCCATCTACAGACAGGGCCATTTAAGGGAGGGACAACAGGGGCAGTCGTTCTGGGGGCCCCACACACAGGGGGCCCCCACCGGGTTACCAGACCCTCCTTCACCCAAGGGCTAGTCTTAGAGGTGATACTCTTCCAGGAATTCATTGTGGAATGGTCCTGTTCACTGGTTCTCATCCACCACTGCGCCCGAGTGACCTGCAACTCTGTATCTTTGAACAGTCTAATCCATACACAGTCTAGCCCTAACCCCAGCCTAACCCTAACCACAGCCTAGCACTAACCACAGCCTAGCCCTAACCACAGCCTAACCCTAACCACAGCATAGTCCTAACCACAGCCTAGCCCTAACCACAGCCTAGCCCTAACCCTAGCTGCAGCCTAACCCTAACCACAGCCTAGCCCTAACCCTAACCACAGACTAGCCCTAACCACAGCCTAGCCCTAACCCTAACCACAGCCTAGCCCTAACCCTAGCTGCAGCCCAACCCTAACCACAGCCTAGCCCTAACCCTAACCAAAGACTAGCCCTAACCACAGCCTAGCCCTAACCACAGCCTAGCCCTAACCCTAACCACAGCCTAGCCTTAACCCTAACCACAGCCTAAACCTAACCACAGCCTAGCCCTAACCCTAGCTGCAGCCTAACCCTAACCACAGCCTAGCCCTAACTACAGCCTAGCCCTAACCCTAACCACAGCCTAGCCCAGGGGTTCCCAAACTTTTTTGAATCACGGCGCCCTAGAGCATCAAAATATTTTCAAGGCACCCCTAGGCCAAATTCTTCTTATCGAGAAATTTAGAAAAAAGTATTAAATGAAGTGCATTGTGTTTATACGTCACAGTTATCTGGTGAGGGACAGGAGTTGCTTCTGTTTGTCCACATATATTATGATTGGCAGCCACAAGCTCTGGTTTTGCCTGGTACATTGACCATAAATAATATGAATTGATCCTGGTCCACCAACCCAAGGCACCCCTGCAAGTGTCCTGAGGCACCACTGGCCTAGCCCTAACCCTAACCACAGCCTAGCCTTAACCCTAACCACAGCCTAACCCTCGCTGCAGCCTTATCCTAATTCTAACTGCAACCCAACAATAACCCAAACTATAGCCTAACTCTAACCTTACACCTACATGTTGATATTCTGAAATAATTGTCAACTTTCTGAATGTTGGCACTCAGAACCACTGGACATTACAGTCACCTGCAGGGATGAACGTAGGTTGTGTTCCACCCCTGGCATACCACTTGGCATGCACCCCGCAGCCAGTGGCGTAACTATAAATTTTGCTCCGCCCTGCCAAAAAGTTTGTGCCCCCCAGGCTCCTCTCCAGCATGTTTCCCCAGCGTGTGACGTGATGATGTCACACGCATTATGGAGAAGCTGAAGCAGGAGAGAGGAAGAGAGACTAGCATACACTGCTGCTTCCCTTGGCTCCAACGCATCCCAGGCCGCTCTAGCACGCCCATCCACCCGCCCATCCTGTACACAGTAGCCAATAGCCGTCTCTGTGTACAGTCAATTGAATCAGTGGGGGAATTTGTCATCTCTGCCATGGCCCCACCCATGCTGCGGCTGACTCACCTCCAGTGCTCAGTCAGTGGGCAGTGGCAGGCAGCAGCATGTCAGTGCGACGAGTGGGTGCCGGCGCCCACACAGACCCTGCTGCTGCTTGTTCCCTCAAGCGGCTGCTGGGGCTGCCTTACAGTAGTTACGCCACTGCCCGCAGCTACATGTGAGCATATTAGAAGGGCCCTTAGAGGCGGAGCTACTCTACTGCTCTTTTGGCTGGACCGACACATCATATCATTGTCCCTTCTTGCATTTGCCAGTAGTGCAAGATGGGGAGTCTGGCACTAGTCAGCTACAAAGGGTTGCGCTACACCTGGGGTAGCCAACCCTAGTCCTCGAGAGCTACCAACAGTGCATGTTTTGCAGGTCTCCTCAAAGAATCACAAGTGAGCTAATTAGCTCCATCTGTGGATCTTTTAAAATGTGTCAGTGATTAATGAGTGCAGCTGTGCAGCAGCTAGGTTGTCTGGAAAATGTGAACTGTTGGTAGCTCTCGAGGGCTAGGGTTGGCTACAACTGCGCTACTCCCAACACCCAAAATCAAGTGGCTCCAGTTGCTGTTTAAGGAGCCCGGTGAGGGCTGCAAGTCAGGGTGATAGAGTAAGTTACACATATGGTATTGTGCATGCATGCAAATTGAGGTTCATAAGTAGCAAGGTTAGGTAGCAACTCTACCCAATCACATTACAGGCAGGGCATTCTTAGTATCCAACTGCTTAGCCATATACTGCCTAAGTATTCCAAGGCACAGAGACTACCGTGCATCACAGTGTCTGCAAAACAGCCCCATCCCCTCCTTACAGCCTAAATATGAACCAATATATGTTTAAAAAAAATTAAAAAGAAAGGATAATGAAATACATTTATTTAAGGATAGACCACATCCAGCCACCCAACAAGCTGAATCCACAGAGATCCCATGCTCAGTAGCCCCGCTGTTCGTAAATCACCAGCCCCCTCCGGCTCACAGCCTAGAATTGGAATGTAACTACTGCAAATTAAAGTTTGCCTAAACAGCTTCTTTAACACAACCTCCAACTGCGGCAATTTCCATTCAAATGTCAAACTATGCTGTAAGCCCCGCGGGATCATGGGATAGCAAATAAATCTCAAAGTAAGGTTCTGCTGCTTGGGGAGAGGGGTCCTCACTGCCACATGTTTAACTCCCATAGAGTTCTCCTCTAATAATATCAAATGTATTTATTTATTGATTTTACTGTCAAACTGCTATTTGGGACCAGGAGAAAGCGGGTCTGGCAGCCACGAAAGTGTGAAATGAGGAAAAAATGCACAAGACAATTTACAGTTCCCTGCTTTGGATTATTATATTACTCCGTATGTTTCAGCATATAAACTCTATTAAATGTACATACACGGCATGGAAGAATAAAACCCAGCACAGTAAAACAGAAATGTGATTTAAAAGAAACTAGCAATTACATTTTTCCTAATGTGAGCAAATATAATCAGACCTATCTACCATGTGTTTAGGATTTTATAGCTTTTGCGTCACTAAAACATGACACCTGCACTGTATTGGACACATGGGGCTGGTGCGGAGGTAGATGTACGGTACATGATAGGCTAAATAAAAAAAATATCTAACCAAATATAGATAGACATAGCCAGGGCTTAAAGTGGTCATGCAGGGTTGGGGGAAATCATGGGTGAGATTTAATAGGATGAGATATTCAGAAAGTGAGAGATTTTGGAAGAAATCTCCAGTTTCTTTAAAGCGGCAATCATCTACACTTCAAAATCAAACTGGTTTTGCCGTGTAAATGATTGCCGCTTTAAAAAAACTGGAGATTTCTTCCAAAATCTCTCACTTTCTGAATATCTCATCCTATTAAATCTCACCCCATTTATCTATACCACCTAATTACCCCCTCCCCCCATTCTCTACCGCCCATTAGGCAGAGACAGGGCGAGTACGGTTTTTGGCACCCCCATGCAAACTAGAATGCTTCTCTATGAGAATTACTGTGCAGGGCCAATGTGGAGGTTAAAATGTTCCACTTCACCATTAGAGGTGGTGGAACTCAGTTCCACCCCATTCACTTTAACCCCTAGACATAGCACTGCAGGCACCAGGTAAGTGCCAATAGCTAAATCCTGATACACCCAAAAAGCAGAATCCACAGAGATCCCATGCTCAGTAGCCCTGCTGTTCGGAAATCACCAG
This sequence comes from Crinia signifera, assembly GCF_055691185.1. Taxonomy (NCBI): domain Eukaryota; kingdom Metazoa; phylum Chordata; class Amphibia; order Anura; family Myobatrachidae; genus Crinia; species Crinia signifera. The sequence goes on from NC_139226.1 coordinate 34,075,727, forward strand.
CCCCCTCCGGCTCATAGCCTAGAGTTGGAATGTAATAAGCAGTATACAAATAAGAGTTGTACAAATTGTAAAAAAATCCTTGTTATTAAAGTTATTGATGTTAAAAAAAAAACAGAAGAAAAAAAAAAAGAACATTCAGTATACATCTGGATCGGACCAACTTCAGATGACTGAGGCCAGAACCTCAAACAGATCATGATGCCGATGATGGAATCCCAACAGCCGGTATCCCGATTGGTAAGTAGGCAGGAGCCACTAGCTTGCACCCGGGGAAGGGGGGTTCGGTTTAGGCACCCTGGGGGGATTTAGGGTTAAGCTGTGGGGAGGGAAAGGTTCAGGTTAGGCCATTGGGGGGGAGGGGCTAGTTTTCGCACTTACAAGTGGGGTGGTGGTTATGGTTAGGCTGCTGAATGGGCGGTTAGGTTTAGGTGACGGAGTTAGGCACTAGCGGGGAGGGTTAGGATTGGGTTGCAGGGAGGGGGTTAGGGTTAGACTGTTATAAGGGAATGTTAAGGGGGCAGGGACATGAGTGTTAGGATGCCTTTCAGAGTCCCTGTTGGAATTTTCACAATCGGGTTGCCATCGGTCTTGTGATCACTGGCATCCGCACCAGGCATCCGCACCAGGATAACGCATGTATACCACAAAATAAGAGTCCATGATCAATGCACTGGGGATTCTGTGTGACCGGAAATACTTTTGGGACACTACAATAGTGATTACCCACAAGGCAGTACAGGAGGCTACTCCAGTGTGTTCCAAGGCAAAGCCGGATTAAGATTAGTGGGGGTCCAGGGACAATGAAAGTGTGGGGGTTCCCACTAGTAAAATTGCTGGGAAAAAAACAACGCAACTGGGATCCTGCAGGAGACACCCAATTTCAGTTGGTCCCCCCACATGCCCAGAAGAATGGGCAACCATCTTGCATTTCGCCCACTTTTTAGGGAAGTAGCCAAAATGAGGAGTAACAAAAGGAATCTGTGGAAATTGGAGGAGAGTCGTGGGCCTATTGATGCATTTCTATGGAATGACTATTCTGGTCCAGTCCCCATTGCCACCCAGGTGCCTGTCCTAGAGGAGAATCCTGTAGAGTAGTGGCATAATATGAATAAGCAGCACTACTGTGTGGCCGTTGGAGAATAAGTGGCACTGCTGTTTAGTATAATATACATTTTAGGTACTACCATCAGTAGCTTTGAGCATGGAGACATGCTGGTAAGAATGGGGACATGTGTGACAACCTATTTAGTGAGAGGACATATGACAAATATGGCATATAGATAGTCATATGTGGCACTTGTGTTCTTATATTAAAACTCAAATGTACAGCCCCACAACTCTCCAGAACTTTCAGAGTGGCCAACTTGAAATCTTAGTTGAATAGTTCTTTCTTACTCGTTACCAACATTTTTTTCATCCAGTCAGTAAAAGAAAGCTGCTCCTCAGACAATTTCTGAGCACTCTTGTTGCCTATCTTTGATTTCCATTTGTTTACAGCACCTTAATGAATAGTGAAAAACCTTTAAATGCTCATGGAAAAAGCATTAATGTGTATCCAACGGCACTTTAGCACTCAGCAAACCAAGCTATAGGGAGCATTTGCTGCTGCTGAACTCTTTCACATCACAACGACTGCACTTACAGGTGACTGAGGGCAGCCATTTCTGAAACTGACTTACTGGGAAGGTGACATCTCGCAACAGTACCATGATGAAATTCACAGGGTTGTACAACTTGTTTTTTCACTGAGGAAATAGTGTGGATAAAAAGATCAGAAACACTAATTAGGGGGTGGAGGTGTACATATATTTTGGGCATGTAGTTAAATATGTGTATTGTTTTCCTGTCTGGTTTTGCACATACAGATAAAGCCCCTCTCTTTCATTGCTGGCGCTCGCCAGAATGTCCCCGCTGGCAGAGAGGGACTCCTTTAGACTGGGACGTGCAAGTGTCAGTCAGTCGGCGGCTGTGTGACGGGACCCTGCCCGTCTCCACTTCAGGAAGACAGGCAGGGTTAGGGGGGGTTCAGTGAGGCGGTGGGGACCGGGGAGGCAACATAGAAACATAGAAACATAGAATTTGACGGCAGATAAGAACCACTTGGCCCATCTAGTCTGCCCCTTTTTTTAAACATGTTACCTCAAACCATATTTGATCCTTATTTTTTTGTAAGGATATCAATATGCTTATCCCAAGCATGTTTAAATTGTACTACTGTATTTGCGTCTACCACCTCTGTTGGGAGGCTATTCCACTTATCTACTACTCTTTCTGTGAAAAAATTCTTCCTCGCATTTCCCCTGAATCTTCCTCCCTCTAGTTTCAGTGCATGTCCTCGTGTTCTGTTGCTCCTCTTCCTGTGAAGAATGTCTCCCACCTGTACCTTGTTAAAGCCCTTGATATATTTGAAAGTTTCTATCATGTCCCCCCTTTCCCTTCTCTGCTCTAAAGTATACATATTAAGATCTTTTAGTCTTTCCTGGTACGTTTTGTGATCTAGGCCATGCACCATTTTAGTTGCTCTTCTTTGTACAGTCTCTAATGTATTTATATCCTTCTGGAGATATGGCCTCCAGAACTGAACACAATACTCTAGGTGAGGTCGTACCAATGACCTATACAGTGGCATTATTACTTCTTTCTTTCTACTGCTGATACCTCTCCCTATGCAACCAAGCATCTGACTTGCCTTCTTCATTGCTTTGTTACATTGCCTACCTGCTTTTAAGTCCCCTGAAATGGTGACACCTAGATCCCTCTCTTCCTCAGTAGTTTCCATTATAGTGCCATTTATACTATATTGAGTCTTTGGATTTCTGAGACCCAAGTGCATGATTTTGCATTTTTTGGCATTAAACTGTAGTTGCCATTCTCTTGACCATTTCTCTAATCTGCCTAGATCCTCAATCATTTGTTTTACCCCTCCTGGTGTGTCTACCCTGTTGCATACCTTTGTGTCATCTGCAAAAAGGCACATTTTACCCTCAATTCCATTAGCAATATCACCAATAAAGATATTAAAAAGCACCGGTCCAAGTACAGATCCCTGGGGTACTCCACTTGTAACCTTTCCCTCCTTTGACTGTACTCCATTTACTACAACTCTCTGTTTTCTGTCCTGCAACCACGCTCTTATCCATTCAACTATCTAACAGACGGCAGCGTGGAGCTCTATCGGAAGTGGGCACACGCCCCCCCCCCCCAACCCCTGCAAACATGAGAGGGGCTCCATCTGTGCAGTTACTGAGAAAAAAAATGGCAAAATATGGACATGCATTACAAAACAAGTGACGTCGAGAGCACTACTGCGCCTCCTCCAATATGGCTCCATTTCTTAACAAGGTAACTGCGGGAACTATAACTGCACATGTGCTGTGCCATCTTGTTATGGTTTATGAGTGATATAGTGGGAGAAAAATGACTACGTACCACCGGAAGAGTAAGCAATGGTCAGGGAAATCTTGCACTATATCAAGTGAGCCAATTTAATGGAGGACCTTCACCAATAACAACCGCCCTTGTTCCCTTGGTGCAGACAGCACACCGGTACTTGGGATGCCACCTGGACTTAGCCTCCAGACAGTAAAGGCTCACAGGATAGGCAGGAGGCTGCTCACTAATTCTGGTGTAGTAATGCACCAGACTGGGTCAGAGAATGGAATTAGACCAGACAGAAGGATCGGTAATACATATGGTGCAAGTGTAACACTGCAGGGAGTACAATTACTGATGCTTTACCTCCCAGGGAAAACAATAGCAATGATACCAGTGTAATAATACAGACAGACCATGAACTTGCAGCTCAGACACCAATGCCATACAGATATAATCAGAAACGAATAGTAATTGCAACAATGCAATTCAGATGTAACATATGAAAGCAAAAAAACGGTATAAATTCAGAAAGGGGGCATGGCAACGGGTAAAGGGAGTGTGGCCATGCCCCCTTACCTATACTTACAATGGGCAGTTGGAGGCCCCAAAAAAAGGTATAGACCAGAAAAAAAGTACAGTGCCTGCCAAAAAGGTACAGTTGGAGGGTATTCAGATGTAATTAGCGAATTTAGCAAATGCAACAATGCAATACAGGTGTAATTAGCAACAATGTGATACAGGTATTTTCAGCAACATATAGTACATGCAACAATGTGATACAGGTGTAATCAACGACTTATAGTACATGCAACAATGCAATAATGATGTAATTAGCAACTTATAGAAGTAAATGCAACAATGCGAGTGCAGGAAACCCGCAAGGGGCTTTGTTGCCCTTGCCCCCCTGTCTGACTACTGGCAGTCGGGATTCCAATGTCAGTATACTGACTGCTGGCCCAGCATACCACACCCTCATAAGTAAATCTGGTCCTACACTACTGCAATGTATTGCAGCAGTGTATTGCCATCCAATCATCCTTGAGCTGTCCAGGACCTTCCCAGGAGGCAGGATCACATGCAATATATCACATGCATCCCTGTTCCCCGCCACCGGGAGAGGGGTCCGAGTTGGAGGTCAGACCAGCTTGCTACGCACAGGCTGCACACAATAGAAAACTGGATGTGCTGCTAAGTCATTATTTTCTTATGAGAATTCATTAAAAACATGCTTTTGTTAAACTTTTGTGAACACCGCTCTGTTCCGCACAACCTTATTTCTGCTTTATTCCAATGTTTTAGCGTTTTAATCAAATGAAAAGCCTGAAGACTACGCCCGGCACAATAAAGTAAGATGTCTTATTTTGAATGTGGCAAAATGAAGACCATCTAATGAACACATGATGTTACCCCAGCGCTTCTGAGCAGCTCCATCACTCTTCTTCACCAGAGAATCTAACGATTTCCCTTCACACGCCTAACGGATCTTCTTTCTCCTAATATGATCTGACACGGCGGCTGTCTGTATTCCAGATAATTCTCCAGTCTCTGAGTATCCAACCTCTTACTGATAAACAGGACCGGATTAAAGGTCCTCTTGTAATGCTGCTAGACACATGTGTATGGGCGCTCAGGGACTCGCCAGTCATTCTGCCCATGTGCACGTAACGAAGGTTATACAACTGGCCTGAAGGATCTAATGCTGTGGCATGGGAAGGAGACTTTGGCTTTAGGCCGCCCAACTGGCACTGTAGCACAATGTACATAGGTGATTCTGGTTCACTCGCAAAGACAAATTCCTTCTCAAATGAGCAAAACCATGTGCACTGCAGGTGGGGCAGATGTGACATGTGCAGAGAGAATTAGATTTGGGTGGGGTTTTACTTCAAAGTGAGATCTATATTGCAGTGTAAAAATAAAGCAGCCAGTATATACTTTTCACAGAAACAAAATATCTCCCCCAAATCTAACTCTCTCTGCACATGTTACATCTGCCCCATCTGCAGCGCAGTATGGTTTTGTTTATTTGAGAAGGAATTTGGCTTTGCGAGTGAACCAGAATAAGGGCCATAAAGTAATGGTACCATCGGTTAGTTGCATTGGCACAGTCATCAGTCACCTTAAGAACTTTACCCCCCACAGTACATCGGGACAGGTGATAGCTAACAATCTTGGCCTCCTTTTTATTCCTCAGCTGTCACCAGGGAACTAAAAGGGGCCCTGAAAATTTTCTAGAAGTGGCCTCATATGGGCGGCACCAAATCAAATGTAGGCAGAGCCTAACACCTAAATATGTGGGATTAATAAATCACTGTGGGCCAGATGTATCAAACTTCAAAAAAGCTATAAAATGGAAATTAATGAACAGCCAGCCAATCAGCCCCTACCTGCCATGTCACAGGCTGGGTTTGAAAACGGACAGGTACTGTATGAGCTGATTGGCCGGATGTTTATCACTCTCCTATTTATCACTTTTTGAAACTTGATACATCTGGCACTTAATCTGGGTGGAAGCCATTGGTTTAATGTTCGATGTTAAGCTGCTGCAACAAACCACAAACCTCCACATTTCACATAATACCCTGGATCCCCTAAATCAGGGGTGGCCAGATTTTTGTGTCCTGGGATCTACTTTTAGTTCACATATTTAGCGGAGATCTACCAATGGGCCTGATTCGGAGGTGATCATATACTGATATTTAGTTTTGCTATTCCACATGCATGAAAGTACCGGAAACCCCTTACTGCAGACCCGTACATCTAACTGTACGATGGCGGGCACAGTTGCACATGGCATTGCTGCCAGTAGAGATGGTAACTGTATATTTCTGCAGATATTAATATATAAGAATCAGCAACTGCAGATACATACACAAACATACATACATACGTACGTACATACATACATACACAAACATACATACATACATATATATATATATATATACATACATACATACACAAACATACATACATACATACATATGTTCGCTAGGCTGCTAACATACACAACCTACTGTATCACTGGAACCATTACCACAGCCCACAGTTATCACTCCTGAGCTGTCAGCAATCCACGTGGGATCATGCCTATATTATATGCAATTCAGGGTTTAACATCTTCCAAATGTAACACGGAATTAATATCGTTTTTCTTATTTATTTTATTACTTTCGGTCAGTTGTGTACTTATTGTCTGTGATTCGAACCTCTGCAGTGTGAATCCTGTTCTACCCCTTTCACATCACAAAATGCAGGGTCGCACTGGGACTTTGAAACGGTTCAGTCCCTTGACAACCCTGCATTTTACTCTGTTCACATCCCCTCAGCGAACTGCCAATATTGCCGGTTCGCTGACCTCACCCAGGGGCGTGGCAGAGCATCCTCGGGGGAGGTGGAGGAGGCAACGCTTAGTGCTGGCGCTGCTCCAAGCACTGCCTCCTCCATTGGTGTGAACGGGAAACGAGTCACTCGACCTTATTAACCTGTTCACACCGCAAAGCAACACGGCAACGAACCAGTAAGAACCCTTCTTTTTTACTGGTTCATATTGCCGTGTTGCTACCGCTTTGCAGGACCCAGTAACCCCTTTCACATCGCACCACTTACCGGGTCGAACCGGCAAGAAACCGGCATGAACCTGGTAATCACAGTAGATGCGATGGGAAAGGGGTATAGGTTGCTTTTTATTTTACCCTTGTATGTCCTATTGTCATGTATTGCTAATTGCACATTTTAACCTACGTAGTGCGTCCAAGATGGCCGCCTCGCCTGGGACTCTCCTGTGTAGAAAGAGCCGTGACTGGTTCTGATAATTATGCAATGATCTCTCCTAATCCCAATGTGCGTAGGAGGAATAATCCTTGGCATCGATAACACAAAATGTCTGTCACACCTTTGTATTTTATTCATTATTTCTGTATTCTCTGAAAACCTAAACTTCTGTAATACGTTCATGTTATCTGTAATGTGTCCTGTGCAGAATTGGAGAAAATATTGTAGAAATATAATTCTTCTTCTTTTTCTTCTTCTTCCTTTGTTAAATCTTGTTTTTATTTGTATTTATTATTATTATTTATCAGGAGTTAATAACCCATATATCATATAACCGACTTGCATTATTCACATACAACACATACAAATATAATGTTTCCCTACCAAACCTTGAGCACATATTAGTTGGAGGCATTGATTCATTACTCCATAAGCCTAGCCCATTTGTATGGTCAGCTCAGTGATCGGGGTGTAAGCTTACTCCATAAGCCCCGCCCATTTGTATGGTTACCTCAGTGATCGGGGTATAAACCTACTCCATAAGCCCCGCCCATTTGTATGGTCAGCTCAGTGATCGGGGTGTAAACTTACTCCATAAGCCCCTTCTTATTTGTATGGTCACCTCAGTGATCAGGGTGTAAGCCTACTCCATACGCCCCTCCCATTTGTATGGTCAGCTCAGTGATGGGGGTGTAAACTTACTCCATAAGCCCCTCCCATTTGTATGGTCACCTCAGTGATCAGGGTGTAAGCCTACTCCATACGCCCCTCCCATTTGTATGGTCACCTCAGTGATCAGGGTGTAAGCCTACTCCATAAGCCCCTCCCATTTGTATGGTCACATCAGTGATCACTGTGTAAGCCTACTCCATACGCCTCTCCCATTTGTATGGTCACCTCAGTGATCAGGGTGTAAGCCTACTCCATACGCCCGTCCCATTTGTATGGTTACCTCAGAGATCAGGGTGTAAGCCTAATCCATTTACTTTCCATTACCACCTCTAATCTCATTTACCCACCAGCCCTCACTGCGACCTCCTGACCTTTTGGAGCATTTATTAATATAAATAAAGACAAATTCACACAAAATATATTTAATAAATAAATTCAAACTTTTATTTTAAGTAAAATGTATATATTATTTTTGCTCTGCATTATAAAATAGGGAATACTGGAACAGGATTGTTCCAGAACTCTTACACACTTGTCCTATAAGAGGAACAAGATGGTGGAGTCATCCATCAGCACTCAGGAGAGGAAAAACCCCCTGTGGGGGAAACCTCTGGGGACCCATGGCTGACGGACTGCCCGTCCCTCTAGGCATTAAGAGACTTTGCAGAGTTTGCTCAAACCACCCACCCACTAACCTTATATAACCCGTCATCCCTTATGTCACTCCAAATCTGTATTTTAACTTTTTTCTCAGATGATGAAGAACGCACCCGATGGCACCGGGGGGCACGCGCATGTCCACAGTAATGGGGGAGAGAGACAAGGTAGGGGGGAGAGACAGACAAGGTAAAGGGGCGAGACAGACAAGGTAGGGGGCGAGACAGACAAGGTAGGGGGAAAGAGACAAGGTAGCTAGCTACCCATTAGTATTAGGACTCCATGTAAGAATCAGCCAGAACCCCTTTAGGACTCATCTCTGGTGCTATAAGGGGTTAGGGCTGCAATGATATATATAGGACAGCTCTAACTCTGTTTCCTATGTCCCCACTAGGTCTGAGCTCTATGCACATACACAGACGGCCGTCATGTATGTGCATTAGTCAGTAACCCATTGCCAACAGGCTGCTGGCAACACAGCAGAGGATACAGCGGAGGAGGGGACACCGCTGGTCCTCGCTGGAAAGATACTGTATGTGATGGTAAATACCAGCGGCATATCCTGTGTATCACACGGACACTAACACAATATGCTGCCAGTATTTAGTATCACTCTTACATGGAGCCCAAACTATGATAAAGCTATAACAACAGTATCAGATAATAACAAAGTAATGGCTAAAGCACAATATACATCTCTCACACTCCTGCACATTAATAAGTAGGGATCCGAATGGGGGACTTGATGCAGCATAGGACACCTTAGTGCCTTGCGACACGTCCTAACCGCTCCATACAGGGTTTATCCAGCGCCATCCAGACACCGCCCTTCGGTGTCCCAGTCACAGCCCTAGTGGCTGCTAGGTACGGTTCTGCCTCCCTAGGTGTGAGATTCTGTTTTTATCCAATACTGTCCTGTCGGTCAGGTGATCAGTCATATATTACAGTAGTCGCGCTTCGAGTCTGCCGCCGCATCGCACTAACCTGCCCTTATCTCTGTCCAGTCACTAACCTTATGTGAGTATGTCCTCCTGCTGGTGAGCTGCGCACTGCCCGGAGTTCTGTGAGGTGAATGAGTGAGACAGCCTCAGTACAGCCCTGATTATGACATCACTATGACCTCACAGACCCCACCTGATTGGCCAGTTTGTGGTTTGAGGCCCATTATGACATCACAGCTCCTTTGTCTTTTGCATGACTGACCTGAGGGAAATGTGATTTCACTTCTCACTTTAAATATTACATTCACATCAGAATCTAATATATTATTTGATGGCAGGATTTCCCTAAAAATCTTTGGGAATGTGAGGTTTTATATGAACACAATTTTCACTGTAGATACATTGTCTTCTAGCAGGGGTGGCCAGATTTTTGTGTCCCGGGATAATACCTCCCAACATAACCCATTCCAGGAGGGATAAGATGCTCTCTTTCTGGACATTCATGTCAGTGGCAGTTGCAGGGCTGCAGCACAGTCCACAATTCAGATAGGGGAGCCCCACCAACTGCCACCCTAAACACCACAGTCTGGACTCACTGGCAGGTGTGGCTCCCCTTTTTGAATTTGCGACATTGGTGCAGTCCCACCTCTGCAACTACCACTGGCAGCAAGTCCAGGAGCAGAGCATTTTGTCCCTCTTGGAATGGGTCATGTTGGGAGGTACTTTTAGTTCACATATTTAGCGGAGATCTACCATTGTCAATGGGCCTGATTCAGAGGTGGCCCATGTACTGATATTTTGTTTTGCTATTTTCCGCATGCATGAAAGTACCGGAAACTGCAGACCCGTAAATCTAAAGGTGGCCATACACACGCAGATTTATCTTCAGATCTGGCTGGTTGGAACAAAAACATGGTTCTGGATGAGAGCAAATGACAGTTGAACATTTGCTTGGAAATGCTGGAAAATTGACAAACTGTCACTCATCCATAACCATGTTTTTGTTACAACCAGGCAGATCTTAAGATAAATCTTACTAGTGTATGGGCACCTTAACTGTACGATGGCAGGCACAGTTGCACATGGCATTGATGCCAGTAGAGATGGTAACTGTATATTTCTGTAGATATAAATACATAAGAATCAAGAACTGCACAATCAGCGTGAATCTCAGCCAATCAGCGTGCGCCGTACGGCCAGTGTTTTCAAAACAGAAGCGCTTCCCGCGCTGCCGCATAGCGCTAGTTATTTCTTATTCACTGAAGGGACCCCCCACCGCCGCCAGCTTTATACTCAGCGCCGCAGGTATCCGCGCGGCAAGGACACCACTGCAGGCTCCTGTCAGAAGCCGGCATGGACCCCCTTTGCACGGGGGCGAGGGGCGAACTGCCGCCCTCCAGTGGCCGGCCCTGCAAACATACATTTACACACACATACATATACATACATACACAAACATACTGTACATACATACAGTACATACATATATATATATACACATACATACATACATAGCATCCACCTCTGAACCAGGCTCACAGGCCCTATGCTTCCCACAATAGATTTTGTTTTGCTGATCACTCTTACACACATAGGGCCACATTCTGCTTGCCTCGCTCGGACACCAATTCATTTGCATAGTGTATCTTAGCCCACTGCGCATGCGTACCATACGCAAGGCGCATGTGTAGGTTTGGGCAACCGTGCACACTCGCGACCATATGAGTAGAAATACGCTAGCGAACAAACTCGTGCAGAGTAGTCATAATGTGGGCGTATGGATTGGCGCGGCCACAAATCTGGGCACAACTAGGCGGTAACCAGGGCGTATACTGGGGTAGTGACTACATGTGCTGGGCGGTGGCTTCGCTCCACTGTGAGAGCGCTTGGACTGTTTGAGCTTAAAATCATTCGCTCGGTAAAAGTAAGTCTCACGCCTCGCAGGCCAGCCGATTCTCAGCCCCACATTCGCAGGGGCGATCAACACGGACAATTGCTAAAATACCTGCACACAATATACACCCATGCAGCATACAAGTTTCTCTACTATTAGTTATATAATCACATATACTGTATAAGAATGGTAGATGCTATATGTGATTGGATTACTAATAGTATTACTAGTACTGGCCATAGTGACCTTCAAATGAAATTGGTTTCATATTGATAGATTTTATTTTGTATTTTAATTGCTCTGATACCTTTATGTTTATTTTTGGATTACATTTGATTTCTATTTTAGCGCAGTCTGTCTTTTTCTCTCTTTGTGATCTTTCTATATGTGGTCCAAGTACCCGCATCTGACTGAACAGAATATTTGTGATTGCTCATAATTTGTTACACCGTGGTCCGACAGCGCACAGCCATTTTCTTCTGTTATAGGATCTATTAGTCAGTCAGCGACTGATAACCAGGACACAAGCACGGAACCACTCCGGTATTGTATCAACGGAGCAGGCAGCGGCTGTACTCCAGCAGCATCAGCCTGCAGCCACTGTACCACCCATATCAGACAATTACACCCCACACACTACATCCAGGAGTCGCTCAGGGTGTACTTGGTGCTGTGAGGAGCCTCTGTGCTGGTACAGAGCGGTAAGCCCAGCATATGTGGGTGTGGGGCCAGACTGATATATAGCAGCTGCAGAGGGCTCTTCACAGCACTCCGGTGATGTCATGACATCAGGGGCACTACCGGGAGCTGGCGTTCTGAAACCTCAGATGTTCAAGTTCACGTGTATTTTGTTAATTTGGCCATGATCTACCAGCGGATGCCTCAAGATCTACTGGTAGATCAGGATCTACCTTTTGGCCAGGTCTGCCCTAAATGATACCGAACACAGAACCCAAAACCTCCACCATGCACACAAACAACTTATATATCACAACTATCCCCACTCCTCCCCCCAGTGGAGCCCAGAAACACCCCAGAAATTGTTACACCCCCAGATAGCACCCACTACTGTCCCTTTAACAGATGTCCCAATGAATATAGACGGGTGCCCGTCTTTGCAGCGTTAGGTGCTCTGCTCTGTGATACACATACTGTATGTTGTTGGTGTGGGAGACAGGAGGGGGAAGAGGACACTACCCTGTGCAGGGCAAGATAATACAACTAAGTGACTGGCTGATAAGTGGCCTCATGGGTGCGGCGGTCTACTGGAAATCTTCCCTGTAAGGTCTATGGCCAATTTAGCCCTGCCCAGATAGCACCCCTTCCTATCCCTTTAACAGATGCTACAATGGATATACAGTAGATAGTGGCCGAGAAAGATGAGCAATTGCAGCATTTGGGTACTCTGTTGAGGAGGGAGATGGGGCCACTACTCTGGGCAGGGCCACATCTTTAAAAGGGGTCCCTGAGGACAAAGGTGCCCACTGCTGCCACCTACTGCTGTGTGGCATATTGTGAACTTAGTGTGCCATGGAGGAGGGGGGCCCAAATTATATTTTTGCACCAGGGCCAACCACTAACAAGTTCCGCCATTGCTTCCCGGCATAGGAGAAGTTTGCATGCAGCAATGCCGTTCTCCTAGATGGGGGATTTTAGGGTTAACAATTAGCTAATGCCTGTAGTTCTCCTATAATGGCTGCATACTAATCTGAAATGTAAGCTTGCCATAAGAGGTCTCAGAGCATATTTCAGAGTTGTTTCAGTGCTCAATTACAGCATTTACATCTCCAAAAGGACATTATACTGATTTTAAAATCAATTTATGTTCTCCCCAGCTGTCTTTTTACGGAACAGAATAGATTTCCTATGCTTATACATTAACACTTGGATATACCACTACCTCCCAGATTTGCATCTGATCGAGAAATGTGCCAAAGGGGGCGTGGCCAAGACACAATGCGGCATGGTCATGTGCTGTTTGGGTGCGGTCTCACCCCTTGGCACTACCCCTCCAGAGCACACATTTACAAATTTGTGGGTTCTCCATGGAGGGACAATCAGGGGAGTAGGGAGGGCAGAGCCAGCGGAGCACGAGCTCCTGTCACTGAGAGCTCAAAGGGCACTGGAGCCGTGAAGCCCACAGCTCCTAAAGCAGGGAGGCTCTGCACTGGAGAGGCGCTCTCCCTGCTCTGCTGACATTGCTCCTTTATGCTGCTACCCGCCTGTTAAAATGAGAGACAGCGCTGAGTGCACTGATACAATATTGTATACAATAATTGTAACATGTATGGGCACCTTAAAACTCAATAAAACTATAATTAATAAAAACAAATTAACATTTTTTAAGAGTTTTCCAGCATGTGCAACTTCATCCACATTTTCAAGGTGTCACATAGAAGGTAAATTCGCATTCCAACGCATTTCAGGGGCAAATAAATAAATCTCTAGAGGTAGTACATCCTCTAGAACAAGTGGAGATGGTATGTTCTTTATAGATATTGCAGTTGTAGTGCAATAATAGAGGTAGTTGTTGGACCACCTATTTAACAAACAATTATAGAATACTCATAGATTTCAGGGAGACGATGGTTGGCTATAAGTCGATCCTATCACAAATGAAGATACAATTTCTCAGTGGGGAAACATGTAGCACAGGTTCTCTGAAAGCCAGTGTCAGATATAAATGTATGTATGTATATAAATAGCGGTGGACAGGGCAGCCGCAGCTAAGCCGGGCAGAGCAGGGAGCGGGCGGGGGAGGGTGGGGAGTGGGCGGGGCGCAAGCTTCAGTCCCCCTTGGCAATTAGCTTTTTAGTCTCCCTTGGCAATGAGATATTTAGTCCCCCTTGGCAACAAGCTATTTTAGTCCCCCTTGGCAATAAGCAATTTCAGTCCCCCTTGGCAACGAGCTATTTCAGTCCACCTTGGCAACAAGCTATTTTATTCCCCCTTGGTAATGAGCAATTTCAGTCCCCCTTGACAAAGAGCTATTTTAGTCCCCCTTGGCAACAAGCAATTTTTTCCCCCCTTGGCATCGAGCATGAAGCCCCTGGCATCGAGCATGAAGTTCCTAGCAATGAGCATGTAGGTAAGTGGCACTTATGCATCAGATGTGTATGGGCATTATGGTTTGTTATATAGTATGTAATGGGCATCACAGTTTGTTATATAGTATGTAATTGGCAATATGGTTTGTTATATAGTATGTAATGGGCATCATGTGTGACCTTATGTGTGGCATTACAGCATGTGGCTTTATGTGTAATGGGTATTACAAAGTTCGCTAAAATGTGCAATGGGCATTACGGTGTGTGGTATAAGAGCTGTACCTATTAGTTGGAGGCATTGATTCATTACTCCATAAGCCTAGCCCATTTGTATGGTCAGCTCAGTGATCGGGGTGTAAGCTTACTCCATAAGCCCCGCCCATTTGTATGGTTACCTCAGTGATCGGGGTATAAACCTACTCCATAAGCCCCGCCCATTTGTATGGTCAGCTCAGTGATCGGGGTGTAAACTTACTCCATAAGCCCCTTCTTATTTGTATGGTCACCTCAGTGATCAGGGTGTAAGCCTACTCCATACGCCCCTCCCATTTGTATGGTCAGCTCAGTGATGGGGGTGTAAACTTACTCCATAAGCCCCTCCCATTTGTATGGTCACCTCAGTGATCAGGGTGTAAGCCTACTCCATACGCCCCTCCCATTTGTATGGTCACCTCAGTGATCAGGGTGTAAGCCTACTCCATAAGCCCCTCCCATTTGTATGGTCACATCAGTGATCACTGTGTAAGCCTACTCCATACGCCTCTCCCATTTGTATGGTCACCTCAGTGATCAGGGTGTAAGCCTACTCCATACGCCCGTCCCATTTGTATGGTTACCTCAGAGATCAGGGTGTAAGCCTAATCCATTTACTTTCCATTACCACCTCTAATCTCATTTACCCACCAGCCCTCACTGCGACCTCCTGACCTTTTGGAGCATTTATTAATATAAATAAAGACAAATTCACACAAAATATATTTAATAAATAAATTCAAACTTTTATTTTAAGTAAAATGTATATATTATTTTTGCTCTGCATTATAAAATAGGGAATACTGGAACAGGATTGTTCCAGAACTCTTACACACTTGTCCTATAAGAGGAACAAGATGGTGGAGTCATCCATCAGCACTCAGGAGAGGAAAAACCCCCTGTGGGGGAAACCTCTGGGGACCCATGGCTGACGGACTGCCCGTCCCTCTAGGCATTAAGAGACTTTGCAGAGTTTGCTCAAACCACCCACCCACTAACCTTATATAACCCGTCATCCCTTATGTCACTCCAAATCTGTATTTTAACTTTTTTCTCAGATGATGAAGAACGCACCCGATGGCACCGGGGGGCACGCGCATGTCCACAGTAATGGGGGAGAGAGACAAGGTAGGGGGGAGAGACAGACAAGGTAAAGGGGCGAGACAGACAAGGTAGGGGGCGAGACAGACAAGGTAGGGGGAAAGAGACAAGGTAGCTAGCTACCCATTAGTATTAGGACTCCATGTAAGAATCAGCCAGAACCCCTTTAGGACTCATCTCTGGTGCTATAAGGGGTTAGGGCTGCAATGATATATATAGGACAGCTCTAACTCTGTTTCCTATGTCCCCACTAGGTCTGAGCTCTATGCACATACACAGACGGCCGTCATGTATGTGCATTAGTCAGTAACCCATTGCCAACAGGCTGCTGGCAACACAGCAGAGGATACAGCGGAGGAGGGGACACCGCTGGTCCTCGCTGGAAAGATACTGTATGTGATGGTAAATACCAGCGGCATATCCTGTGTATCACACGGACACTAACACAATATGCTGCCAGTATTTAGTATCACTCTTACATGGAGCCCAAACTATGATAAAGCTATAACAACAGTATCAGATAATAACAAAGTAATGGCTAAAGCACAATATACATCTCTCACACTCCTGCACATTAATAAGTAGGGATCCGAATGGGGGACTTGATGCAGCATAGGACACCTTAGTGCCTTGCGACACGTCCTAACCGCTCCATACAGGGTTTATCCAGCGCCATCCAGACACCGCCCTTCGGTGTCCCAGTCACAGCCCTAGTGGCTGCTAGGTACGGTTCTGCCTCCCTAGGTGTGAGATTCTGTTTTTATCCAATACTGTCCTGTCGGTCAGGTGATCAGTCATATATTACAGTAGTCGCGCTTCGAGTCTGCCGCCGCATCGCACTAACCTGCCCTTATCTCTGTCCAGTCACTAACCTTATGTGAGTATGTCCTCCTGCTGGTGAGCTGCGCACTGCCCGGAGTTCTGTGAGGTGAATGAGTGAGACAGCCTCAGTACAGCCCTGATTATGACATCACTATGACCTCACAGACCCCACCTGATTGGCCAGTTTGTGGTTTGAGGCCCATTATGACATCACAGCTCCTTTGTCTTTTGCATGACTGACCTGAGGGAAATGTGATTTCACTTCTCACTTTAAATATTACATTCACATCAGAATCTAATATATTATTTGATGGCAGGATTTCCCTAAAAATCTTTGGGAATGTGAGGTTTTATATGAACACAATTTTCACTGTAGATACATTGTCTTCTAGCAGGGGTGGCCAGATTTTTGTGTCCCGGGATAATACCTCCCAACATAACCCATTCCAGGAGGGATAAGATGCTCTCTTTCTGGACATTCATGTCAGTGGCAGTTGCAGGGCTGCAGCACAGTCCACAATTCAGATAGGGGAGCCCCACCAACTGCCACCCTAAACACCACAGTCTGGACTCACTGGCAGGTGTGGCTCCCCTTTTTGAATTTGCGACATTGGTGCAGTCCCACCTCTGCAACTACCACTGGCAGCAAGTCCAGGAGCAGAGCATTTTGTCCCTCTTGGAATGGGTCATGTTGGGAGGTACTTTTAGTTCACATATTTAGCGGAGATCTACCATTGTCAATGGGCCTGATTCAGAGGTGGCCCATGTACTGATATTTTGTTTTGCTATTTTCCGCATGCATGAAAGTACCGGAAACTGCAGACCCGTAAATCTAAAGGTGGCCATACACACGCAGATTTATCTTCAGATCTGGCTGGTTGGAACAAAAACATGGTTCTGGATGAGAGCAAATGACAGTTGAACATTTGCTTGGAAATGCTGGAAAATTGACAAACTGTCACTCATCCATAACCATGTTTTTGTTACAACCAGGCAGATCTTAAGATAAATCTTACTAGTGTATGGGCACCTTAACTGTACGATGGCAGGCACAGTTGCACATGGCATTGATGCCAGTAGAGATGGTAACTGTATATTTCTGTAGATATAAATACATAAGAATCAAGAACTGCACAATCAGCGTGAATCTCAGCCAATCAGCGTGCGCCGTACGGCCAGTGTTTTCAAAACAGAAGCGCTTCCCGCGCTGCCGCATAGCGCTAGTTATTTCTTATTCACTGAAGGAACCCCCCACCGCCGCCAGCTTTATACTCAGCGCCGCAGGTATCCGCGCGGCAAGGACACCACTGCAGGCTCCTGTCAGAAGCCGGCATGGACCCCCTTTGCACGGGGGCGAGGGGCGAACTGCCGCCCTCCAGTGGCCGGCCCTGCAAACATACATTTACACACACATACATATACATACATACACAAACATACTGTACATACATACAGTACATACATATATATATATACACATACATACATACATAGCATCCACCTCTGAACCAGGCTCACAGGCCCTATGCTTCCCACAATAGATTTTGTTTTGCTGATCACTCTTACACACATAGGGCCACATTCTGCTTGCCTCGCTCGGACACCAATTCATTTGCATAGTGTATCTTAGCCCACTGCGCATGCGTACCATACGCAAGGCGCATGTGTAGGTTTGGGCAACCGTGCACACTCGCGACCATATGAGTAGAAATACGCTAGCGAACAAACTCGTGCAGAGTAGTCATAATGTGGGCGTATGGATTGGCGCGGCCACAAATCTGGGCACAACTAGGCGGTAACCAGGGCGTATACTGGGGTAGTGACTACATGTGCTGGGCGGTGGCTTCGCTCCACTGTGAGAGCGCTTGGACTGTTTGAGCTTAAAATCATTCGCTCGGTAAAAGTAAGTCTCACGCCTCGCAGGCCAGCCGATTCTCAGCCCCACATTCGCAGGGGCGATCAACACGGACAATTGCTAAAATACCTGCACACAATATACACCCATGCAGCATACAAGTTTCTCTACTATTAGTTATATAATCACATATACTGTATAAGAATGGTAGATGCTATATGTGATTGGATTACTAATAGTATTACTAGTACTGGCCATAGTGACCTTCAAATGAAATTGGTTTCATATTGATAGATTTTATTTTGTATTTTAATTGCTCTGATACCTTTATGTTTATTTTTGGATTACATTTGATTTCTATTTTAGCGCAGTCTGTCTTTTTCTCTCTTTGTGATCTTTCTATATGTGGTCCAAGTACCCGCATCTGACTGAACAGAATATTTGTGATTGCTCATAATTTGTTACACCGTGGTCCGACAGCGCACAGCCATTTTCTTCTGTTATAGGATCTATTAGTCAGTCAGCGACTGATAACCAGGACACAAGCACGGAACCACTCCGGTATTGTATCAACGGAGCAGGCAGCGGCTGTACTCCAGCAGCATCAGCCTGCAGCCACTGTACCACCCATATCAGACAATTACACCCCACACACTACATCCAGGAGTCGCTCAGGGTGTACTTGGTGCTGTGAGGAGCCTCTGTGCTGGTACAGAGCGGTAAGCCCAGCATATGTGGGTGTGGGGCCAGACTGATATATAGCAGCTGCAGAGGGCTCTTCACAGCACTCCGGTGATGTCATGACATCAGGGGCACTACCGGGAGCTGGCGTTCTGAAACCTCAGATGTTCAAGTTCACGTGTATTTTGTTAATTTGGCCATGATCTACCAGCGGATGCCTCAAGATCTACTGGTAGATCAGGATCTACCTTTTGGCCAGGTCTGCCCTAAATGATACCGAACACAGAACCCAAAACCTCCACCATGCACACAAACAACTTATATATCACAACTATTCCCACTCCTCCCCCCAGTGGAGCCCAGAAACACCCCAGAAATTGTTACACCCCCAGATAGCACCCACTACTGTCCCTTTAACAGATGTCCCAATGAATATAGACGGGTGCCCGTCTTTGCAGCGTTAGGTGCTCTGCTCTGTGATACACATACTGTATGTTGTTGGTGTGGGAGACAGGAGGGGGAAGAGGACACTACCCTGTGCAGGGCAAGATAATACAACTAAGTGACTGGCTGATAAGTGGCCTCATGGGTGCGGCGGTCTACTGGAAATCTTCCCTGTAAGGTCTATGGCCAATTTAGCCCTGCCCAGATAGCACCCCTTCCTATCCCTTTAACAGATGCTACAATGGATATACAGTAGATAGTGGCCGAGAAAGATGAGCAATTGCAGCATTTGGGTACTCTGTTGAGGAGGGAGATGGGGCCACTACTCTGGGCAGGGCCACATCTTTAAAAGGGGTCCCTGAGGACAAAGGTGCCCACTGCTGCCACCTACTGCTGTGTGGCATATTGTGAACTTAGTGTGCCATGGAGGAGGGGGGCCCAAATTATATTTTTGCACCAGGGCCAACCACTAACAAGTTCCGCCATTGCTTCCCGGCATAGGAGAAGTTTGCATGCAGCAATGCCGTTCTCCTAGATGGGGGATTTTAGGGTTAACAATTAGCTAATGCCTGTAGTTCTCCTATAATGGCTGCATACTAATCTGAAATGTAAGCTTGCCATAAGAGGTCTCAGAGCATATTTCAGAGTTGTTTCAGTGCTCAATTACAGCATTTACATCTCCAAAAGGACATTATACTGATTTTAAAATCAATTTATGTTCTCCCCAGCTGTCTTTTTACGGAACAGAATAGATTTCCTATGCTTATACATTAACACTTGGATATACCACTACCTCCCAGATTTGCATCTGATCGAGAAATGTGCCAAAGGGGGCGTGGCCAAGACACAATGCGGCATGGTCATGTGCTGTTTGGGTGCGGTCTCACCCCTTGGCACTACCCCTCCAGAGCACACATTTACAAATTTGTGGGTTCTCCATGGAGGGACAATCAGGGGAGTAGGGAGGGCAGAGCCAGCGGAGCACGAGCTCCTGTCACTGAGAGCTCAAAGGGCACTGGAGCCGTGAAGCCCACAGCTCCTAAAGCAGGGAGGCTCTGCACTGGAGAGGCGCTCTCCCTGCTCTGCTGACATTGCTCCTTTATGCTGCTACCCGCCTGTTAAAATGAGAGACAGCGCTGAGTGCACTGATACAATATTGTATACAATAATTGTAACATGTATGGGCACCTTAAAACTCAATAAAACAATAATTAATAAAAACAAATGAACATTTATTAAGAGTTTTCCAGCATGTGCAACTTCATCCACATTTTCAAGGTGTCACATAGAAGGTAAATTCGCATTCCAACACATTTCAGGGGCAAATGAATAAATCTCTTGAGGTAGTACATCCTCTAGAACAAGTGGAGATGGTATGTCCTTTATAGATATTGCAGTTGTTAGTGCAATAATAGAGGTAGTTGTTGGACCACCTATTTAACAAGCGATTATAGAATACTCATAGATTTCAGGGAGACGATGGTTGGCTATAAGTCGATCCTATCACAAATGCAGATACAATTTCTCAGTGGGGAAACATGTAGCACAGGTTCTCTGAAAGCCAGTGTCAGATATAAATGTATGTATGTATATAAATAGCGGTGGACAGGGCAGCCGCAGCTAAGCCGGGCAGAGCAGGGAGCGGGCGGGGGAGGGTGGGGAGTGGGCGGGGGCGCAAGCTTCAGTCCCCCTTGGCAATTAGCTTTTTAGTCTCCCTTGGCAATGAGATATTTAGTCCCCCTTGGCAACAAGCTATTTTAGTCCCCCTTGGCAATAAGCAAGTTCAGTCCCCCTTGGCAACGAGCTATTTTAGTCCCCCTTGGCAACAAGCTATTTTAGTCCCCCTTGGCAACAAGCTATTTTAGTCCCCCTTGGCAACAAGCTATTTCAGTCCACCTTGGCAACAAGCTATTTTATTCCCCCTTGGTAATGAGCAATTTTAGTCCCCCTTGGCAACAAGCAATTTTTTTCCCCCTTGGCATCGAGCATGAAGCCCCTGGCATCGAGCATGAAGTTCCTAGCAATGAGCATGTAGGTAAGTGGCACTTATGCATCAGATGTGTATGGGAATTATGGTTTGTTATATAGTATATAATGGGCATCACAGTTTGTTATATAGTATGTAATTGGCAATACGGTTTGTTATATAGTATGTAATGGGCATTACGGTTTGTTATATAGTATGTAATGGGCATCATGTGTGACCTTATGTGTGGCATTACAGCATGTGGCTTTATGTGTAATGGGTATTACAAAGTTCGCTAAAATGTGCAATGGGCATTACGGTGTGTGGTATAAGAGCCGTACCTACTACAAATGGGGGGGGGGGGGGCAAAACATGCCCTTTCTCCTAGCACAGTGGGGCACTTAGCTACACCACTGGGGACAGTGCTAAAATTAGGCAAATTTCATAATTTAAGCCCCGCTTCCCGAAAAGCCGCCAATCAAGGTATTTAAACGCTGAAGTTGGGGAGATGTGGGGGTCGGGGGGCGGGGCATGCGGTAGGCTTGCCCACCATTCTGAGGTACCCGATTTTTGGGGGCCTCCTGGCCAATCCGGGAGTGTAGGCATCCCTGGGTTACATTACCCAGCCTAGGTGGTTTGCTACGCCATGTGCAAAAATAGTGAATAGACCTAAAACAGACAGAATGACCCCGTGGTTAATCTCTTCTTCAATCGTTAATTATGGGAGACATCTGAAGAAGGTGGTGAAGGACTGGAAATTAATTAACACAAAACCCGAACAGTCTGTTTATAAATAGAAGATTTTCACTTCGCACCTTGACTAAATGTGGTGTCAGTGTGAGATTATTTGTTTACTCGTTTATTTGTTCATTAGCCGCCTGGCTTATACATCCAGGATTTATTTTTATCCTCCTGTCTTTCACAAGACTGATCAAAGATAAAATTCACTATAACCCATCTCCTGTTAAGATCCAGATCAAGGGAGTGATTCTGCATTGAGAACGATCGTAGAGATGGAGAATTCAACCAAGTCCTCATCTACAGGTAATTGCAAACGCACACGATACAGGGCGGCAGGTGTAGGAGAAAACAGTCTATATCCTGTTATCTCCGCAAACACCCTGCAGGACCCTTTCATGCGTGAATCAAAAACTCAGCTCCAGGCTAAAATCAGCTTTTACATATAAGTGTGACATGTTTACGAATTTAGCCGCAAATTTTACATTTTGTTCAGCTGGAGCAGGGCTGAACATTTTCCTATTTTCCGCGATAGTCTTCTGCTCGCAAGATGGGAGAACGCAAGAATAGACTGTGCAGAGTCAAAGACAGTATGATTGCAGATACACTTGGGACCTGTAAGGCGTAACTTGGGTGTGTTGGGGCGTACTCACAGAGACCAAGGTCATTTAGGGTGTATTCAAGCAAATTAATCGCAAGCAGACCGGGACATAAGACAAAATATTCCTATTGTAGGCGTATTTTTGCTTTCTGTATAGTGCAGGTGCAAGTTCACCCAGATGATGATGATGATTTCTGCCAAACTAGAAGCATGCACGTGTACAGATGTGTACAACTCAGTGTTTGTGAAAGTTGACGCGTTTTGCATTTCACGGTTCTTTGGATTTCTTTGACTGTACACCATTTTTACCTCCAGTCCTTTTGTCCACAGGGGTTTTTCTTTTTCCTGCATGAGTTCACCTGAGGGCACCTGCATTATGTATTGCCCCAATCAAACGTCCCACTTGCAAGTCAACAAATGTTGCATTGCAAACTTCTTTGGAACAATTTATTTTTCTTCCAGCCCTTTTGCTCCATGGAAGGTCTCTGTCCTCTGTGAGCTCGCCTTAGTACACCTGCATTATGGTTTGATAGGTGCACCACCTCAATCAAATACTGCATATGCAATTCAACGCATTTCACACTTCTTTTGAGCAATGTACATTCATTTTACCTCCAGCACTTCTGCTTCATGGAAGGTTTCTGTCCTCCGTGAGCTCACCTTAGGACATCTGCATTATGTTTTCACATGTGTACCGCCCAAACCATAATCTTACCTGCCATCAACGCATTTCACACTTATTTGGAGCAATGAACTCCCACTTTACCTCCAGTGCCAAATACTACATGTATAAAGATGCGTTTTAAAAGATACAAGTATTTCACATTACATGGCACTGACAGATGCTCATACAACCTAACATTGGAATGTTTATTCACCATAACTGATGTACAAGGTTTTCGAAACACGTATCCAAAATACACATTTAGTACTATTCTCCAATGACTTCATGCTTATTGCAGGTGTATATGACAGGCAGCCTAAGCCAGTGCAGCATTCCCTACAAACTACAGATGGAGCGCCTCTGATCTTGATCCTGATCCAGCGTGCCTGCGGTGGCGATCGCCGGCGCAGAGGCTCTCCATCTGACTGGGGCGCGCGTGCGTCCGGGGGAGGCGGCAGAGCCAGCACCATAGCCATGGGGCGCGCACAACCCTCTCGTGCGCGCGTGCCCCTGGCGAGAGCAGGCCGCTGGTGGGGGCTGGCGATAGAATCGCCAGCCCCTGCAAAGATGGAGCCTGCTCCATCTGTATCAATGCCCGGAACGCCTACTTATCTGCCCCAATAAACTTTTTATTATTTTGTGCCAGCCAGAGGCAGTCATATGGGAGGAAATTATATTTTGCTTTACATAGCGCTTCTACTGTTTAGGGCATAACTCCAAACATATTAGGAGCAGACTGAGGGGGTGATTCTAGTTCACTTGCTATATAGCGAGTTGGGCCCCATCCCAATGTTTTGGGGACTGCACATGCTCATGGTCTATTATGCGCGTGTGTAGCCCCCCTTTGCGAATGGCTTCAGCGACTTGCATAGTGGCTGAGCCATTCGCAAACATCAGAGCAGACAGGGACGGGAATGGGGGTCACCCATGGGAACGTCCAGCGTTTTATGGTCGTGGGTTCACAGGTCACAGGATGTCAGCCGCCTGCCTGGTCTTTGACCCGGCGCTCGCAAATAAAAGTCTGTTTCCACTGACTTCTATTTGTGAAGGCAGGGGAAATCATTCGATGGTCGGTGACCATCAAATAGTTTCTCCTGCAGCGGAGGCATGTGAGGGGATGTGTCTTCATTACACGTCCCCATGCATGTTAACGAGGGGAATCAGCGGAGGCAGTGCGGGCGGGCGTTCGTACGCACAGCGGGTGGCATCTCAGGCACTCGATAAACTGCGCTCTTCACAGCTTACCAAGGCAACCTGAATAGGCCCCTGAGTGTGCCAGTGTAGCGTAAAAGAAATGGTCATGCCGCCTTTAGTACATAGCACCTTCTGAATCGACAGGCCATACTCAATCCCTGCACCTTTATAAGCTTGCTGCAAGCACCACTGGCAAGTTTGTTTAGCCCTCACATACCGGATACGTTTCTGGAAGTCAATACAAAGGTGCTCAGGCCGTGACAGTGCAGTCAGTAGGGAAGTATATTTTAGGGACCTGTTTATCAAATGTCCCACAGCGATAAACCTGTTGTCACCAGCGATAAAAAAATTTAAGGGGAAAACACAGAATTTCTAGAGGTGTGGGGGGGTTCTAAAGGTTTGATTCTAGCACGATTGTCCTGAGCCCATGAAGGATGTATAATGAAGGTGTAACAGGCTATTGTCTGGCTCATACAATATCTAATGAATTACTTTAGACATATTGAGGCCCAATGATCAGGGTAAGCCACTTATCAGATCACCTCTCTGAGTGAGTATCAATGTGGGAGGAGAAAACAGAAGACCCTGGTGGACAGGCCTACACTTGGTGAAACGCGCATCCAACTGGGAGGTTCAGGATACTGGGCACAGACCTGGACACTTCATGGCATATCTACCCTAACTTCTTTTCTCCTCCATACCTGTATGCATTCAGGTTTTAAAATATACAATCCATGGCAGAGAAAACTAAATGTATCAGTCCCACACTACTACCTAGCAACAGAGACTAAACTGATTGTAAAATGTATCAAACAGCGATTTCTAGTATTAGATGATTATATGTTCATTCATACGGTAAATGTATTGTTCATTGATCATAAGTTTACAGCAATCATAGATTTCTCCATAGATCCTGATATATTTAATCTACACTGTAGTTGTACCAATCATTGGTCATTTGAATACATAGACTACAGTTGATATCAATCTAGACTCTCATTTTGCCAGACCTCTCCATCTCCTCTGCAATGGAATACTTGGCCCTGCACTCTCACTTACCTGTTCACAACACACATGTGGACAGCAGAAGCAAGAGGAGAAGCTTCTGTTACATCAATCAGTTCTCCATATACCTGTTTAATCTCATACTTCAGAGGAGGTATGCAGAGGGAATACTGTGAGGTCATTCATCATGTACAGTATAAAATAATTATTTTTCTCCATTGAATACAGTATCCCACTATCATTAATTACTATATTTATATCTAACCTTGATTTTAAGATAAACTCTTCCCTTTTGATTCGTTATACAGTAATTTCTTATAGAATTATTAAATACAGCAATGACAGTTTGTGATTAGCAGGATACTCAGCTGTTCACTATTGCGGATACATAGCAGTACATTTTGCACTTTTTATTTCTTTCACCATTTAATATTGAATTGGACGTCGCTGTAGGCACTTTGCAATAATTATTTACACCAGGGGCCAAATGTAATAGGGTGTGAGAATCAGAATGTGAGAGATTTTGGGAGAGTTTTCCCATTTTTTTAAAGCAGCAATCAATTACATGGCAAAGTCAACCTGGTTTTGCAGTGTAAATGATTGCCGCTTTAAGAAAATATGGGAAAAATTTCCCAAAATCTCTCACTTTCTGAAACTCTCTATTACATTTGGCCCCATGTGTTTTTATATGGTCTTTGATAGAAAGACTCCACCTTACGAGAACTCAAGTATAATGTATGGAAATATCCTAACTATGGTGATATTACTGAATAAAACTGAAAAAAAACTCTTTCAAATCTTAATATTTATTACCCCTCTGACACATAGGACCCCCTGTGTTTGCCTATGCATTATGGATTAAGTGAAAATATCGGTACTTGTTTCCTAGCACGGCGCCCATCGCATCGCATACCATAAGGCATACAATGGTATGCGATGTGGCGAGCGCAGCGAGCCACCGAGCCCGAAGCGCGGCGAGCGCAGCGAGGGGACTCGGAATAAATGTAAAGTAATACGCGTCCCCTCGCGGGGCTCGCTGCGCTCGTCACGCTTTGCGCTCGCCACACTATATAAAGTAAACTCCACGCCGACGTGGATAATGGGGGTATGAAATGGTCGGAGGACGCGTACCGCCGCTCCTCGCGGGCTTGCTGCGCTAGCGGTGGCGTGGAGGTGCATTTAACATTATAAGCACCTATTAAGGTGCTTATATAATTACAAGTCATATAGGGGGACCATTTAACATTGAAAAAAACCATTAGGGTGCTTATACAATTTAAAATTGCATCGCATTGCATTGTATGCCATTGTATGCCAAATACAATGGTATACAATTTTAAATTAAATACAATGCCATACGACTGAATATCGTGGTTGCCGTGTTAGGAAACAAGTACCAATATATATCATTTATCAAGCAGCTTAAAACATTTTTTTTTCTTCTGCATTACTTTGTTTTTGTTTATTTGGAAATAAAAAAACAACACTTCACACAATTCATTTTTATTTCTTTAAATATCCTCAAAATCATGTGGTTGCATCAACAATAAAATGACTCAGTTCCCTCAAGGAGGCCGATCACAAAACTTAGGTAATGTTCCCTTTTATCCTGACGGTGTCGCTGTTACCACTTAGAGCTGCTCAGGAAAAGGCAAATAAAAGACAAAATTCAAATAGAGAGAAAGAACATTAAACAAAACAATGTGAATTCATTTCAATTTGTTTTACACAACATATTAAAAATGATCACCTCTGCATAGATTTCATTTAAATCAGTGGCGTAAGTTCGTCCATGTCGCCCGGAGGCAAGAAAAAAGTTGGTGCCCCCCCCCCCCCCCAGATAGCTAGCTAGAGACAGAGGTGGAACTGGAGAGTTGTGGGCCCAGGTACAAAATATGCTTCTTCCCCATTCTAAAAATGAGAACAGTGTGTGCCAAAGGACAGCTGCAGGGGGTGTGTGTGTATGATAAGGGTTATAAGCTGCGGGATGTGTGTGCGTGGTTAGGATTATAGTCTGCAGTGTGTGTGTTTGTGGTTAGGGTTATAGGCTGCAGGGGTGTGTGTGTGTGTATGTGTATGGTTAGGGTTACAGGCTGGAGTGTGTGTGGTTAGGGTTATAGGCTGCAGTGTGTGTGTTTGTGGTTAGGGTTATAGGCTGCAGGGGTGTGTGTGTGTGTATGTGTATGGTTAGGGTTACAGGCTGGAGTGTGTGTGGTTAGGGTTATAGGCTGCAGTGTGTGTGTGGTTAGGGTTATAGGCTGCAGTGTGTGTGTGTGTGTGTGTGTGTGTGTGTGTGTGTGGTTAGGGTTATAGGCTGCAGGGTGTGAGTTTGTGTGGTTAGTGTTATAGGCTGCAGTGTGTGTGTGTGTGTGTGTGTGTGTGTGTGTGTGTATGGTTAGGGTTATAGGCTGCGGTGTGTGTGTGTGTGTGGCTAGGGTTATAGGATGCGGGATTTGTGTGTGGTTAGGGTACAGGGTGTGTGTATGGTTAGGGTTATAGGCTGCGGGGTGTGTGTGTGTATGGTTAGGGTTATAGGCTGCTGTGTGTGTGTGTGTGTGTGTGGTTAGGGTTACAGGCTGCAGGGTGTGTGTATGGTTAGGGTTATAGGCTGCGGGGTGTGTGTATGGTTAGGGTTAAAGGATGCGGGATGTGTGTGTATGGTTAGGGTTATAGGCTGCAGGGTGTGAGTATTGTTAGGGTTATAGGCGGCAGTGTGTGTGTGTGTATGGTTAGGGTTATAGGCTGCGGGGTGTGTGTGTGGTTCGGGTTATAGGCTGCCGGGTGTGTGTGTATGGTTAGGGTTATAGGCTGCCGGGTGTGTGTGTATGGTTAGGGTTATAGGCTGCGGGGTGTGTGTGTGTGTGGTTCGGGTTATAGGCTGCCGGGTGTGTGTGTATGGTTAGGGTTATAGGCTACGGGGTATGTGTGTGTATGGTTAGGGTTATAGGCTGCATGGTGTGTGTGTGTGTATGATTAGGGTTATAGGCGGCGGTGTGTGTCTGTATGGTTCGGGTTATAGGCTGCGGGGTGTGTGTGTGGTTCGGGTTATAGGCTGCTGGGTGTGTGTGTATGGTTAGGGTTATAGGCTAAGGGGTATGTGTGTGTGTGTGTGTTGTTAGGGTTATAGGATGCTGTGTGTGTGTGGTTAGGGTTATAGGCTGTGGGGGGGTGTAGAGTTAGGGTCAGGCTACAGGGGGGTGTAACATTAAGGTTAGGCTACAGGGGTGTATGGTTAGAGTTAAGCTGAGGGGAGGGGGTGTATAGATAGGTTGCGGGGGTGGAGGTGTATAGTTGGGCTGCAGGGGTGTACAGTTGTGCCGCGGGGTGGGTGAATAGATAGTTAGGCTGCTGGGGGTGGGGGTGTATAGGTAGGCTGTGGGGGTATATTGATAGGCTGTGGGGGTGTATAGTTAGGCTGCAGGAGTGGGGATTTATATATGGGCTGCGGGGGGTGTATAGGTAGACGGTGGGGGAGTATTGATAGGCTGTGGGGGTGTATAGTTAGGCTGCAGGAGTGGGGGTGTATATATGGGCTGCGGGGGGTGTATAGGTAGATGGTGGGGGTGTATAGTTAGGCTGCAGGAGTGGGGGTGTATATTTGGGCTGCGGGGGGTGTATAGGTAGACGGTGGGGGAGTATTGATAGGCTGTGGGGGTGTATAGTTAGGCTGCAGGAGTGGGGGTGTATATATGGGCTGCGGGGGGGGGGTGTATAGGTAGATGGTGGGGGTGTATATTTGGGCTGCGGGGACAGTGGCGTAAGTTCGTCCATGTCGCCCGGAGGCAAGAAAAAAGTTGGTGCCCCCCCCCCCAGATAGCTAGCTAGAGACAGAGGTGGAACTGGAGAGTTGTGGGCCCAGGTACAAAATATGCTTCTTCCCCATTCTAAAAATGAGAACAGTGTGTGCCAAAGGACAGCTGCAGGGGGTGTGTGTGTATGATAAGGGTTATAAGCTGCGGGATGTGTGTGCGTGGTTAGGATTATAGTCTGCAGTGTGTGTGTTTGTGGTTAGGGTTATAGGCTGCAGGGGTGTGTGTGTGTGTATGTGTATGGTTAGGGTTACAGGCTGGAGTGTGTGTGGTTAGGGTTATAGGCTGCAGTGTGTGTGTGGTTAGGGTTATAGGCTGCAGTGTGTGTGTGTGTGTGTGTGTGTGTGTGTGTGTGTGTGTGTGTGGTTAGGGTTATAGGCTGCAGGGTGTGAGTTTGTGTGGTTAGTGTTATAGGCTGCAGTGTGTGTGTGTGTGTGTGTGTGTGTGTATGGTTAGGGTTATAGGCTGCGGTGTGTGTGTGTGTGGCTAGGGTTATAGGATGCGGGATTTGTGTGTGGTTAGGGTACAGGGTGTGTGTATGGTTAGGGTTATAGGCTGCGGGGTGTGTGTGTGTATGGTTAGGGTTATAGGCTGCTGTGTGTGTGTGTGTGTGTGTGGTTAGGGTTACAGGCTGCAGGGTGTGTGTATGGTTAGGGTTATAGGCTGCGGGGTGTGTGTATGGTTAGGGTTAAAGGATGCGGGATGTGTGTGTATGGTTAGGGTTATAGGCTGCAGGGTGTGAGTATTGTTAGGGTTATAGGCGGCAGTGTGTGTGTGTGTATGGTTAGGGTTATAGGCTGCGGGGTGTGTGTGTGGTTCGGGTTATAGGCTGCCGGGTGTGTGTGTATGGTTAGGGTTATAGGCTGCCGGGTGTGTGTGTATGGTTAGGGTTATAGGCTGCGGGGTGTGTGTGTGTGTGGTTCGGGTTATAGGCTGCCGGGTGTGTGTGTATGGTTAGGGTTATAGGCTACGGGGTATGTGTGTGTGTGTGTGTGTGTATGGTTAGGGTTATAGGCTGCATGGTGTGTGTGTGTGTATGATTAGGGTTATAGGCGGCGGTGTGTGTCTGTATGGTTCGGGTTATAGGCTGCGGGGTGTGTGTGTGGTTCGGGTTATAGGCTGCTGGGTGTGTGTGTATGGTTAGGGTTATAGGCTAAGGGGTATGTGTGTGTGTGTGTTGTTAGGGTTATAGGATGCTGTGTGTGTGTGGTTAGGGTTATAGGCTGTGGGGGGGTGTAGAGTTAGGGTCAGGCTACAGGGGGGTGTAACATTAAGGTTAGGCTACAGGGGTGTATGGTTAGAGTTAAGCTGAGGGGAGGGGGTGTATAGATAGGTTGCGGGGGTGGAGGTGTATAGTTGGGCTGCAGGGGTGTACAGTTGTGCCGCGGGGTGGGTGAATAGATAGTTAGGCTGCTGGGGGTGGGGGTGTATAGGTAGGCTGTGGGGGTATATTGATAGGCTGTGGGGGTGTATAGTTAGGCTGCAGGAGTGGGGATTTATATATGGGCTGCGGGGGGTGTAAAGGTAGACGGTGGGGGAGTATTGATAGGCTGTGGGGGTGTATAGTTAGGCTGCAGGAGTGGGGGTGTATATATGGGCTGCGGGGGGGTGTATAGGTAGATGGTGGGGGTGTATAGTTAGGCTGCAGGAGTGGGGGTGTATATTTGGGCTGCGGGGGGTGTATAGGTAGACGGTGGGGGAGTATTGATAGGCTGTGGGGGTGTATAGTTAGGCTGCAGGAGTGGGGGTGTATATATGGGCTGCGGGGGGGGGGGTGTATAGGTAGATGGTGGGGGTGTATATTTGGGCTGCGGGGAGTTGTATAGGTAGACTGTGGGGGTGGGGGTGTATAGTTAGGCTGCGAGGGAGGAGTGTTTAGAGAGTTGTTAGGCTGCATTAGAAATGGTAACTTGAGTTGGCATCTGAGCTGTACTCACAGTACCAGGGGCGGAGGTCTACGGTCCATGCCGCAAAGGTGTCCTCAGGGAGGTAGAGAGTAGAGACAGCTTCCTCAGCTGTAGGCGCGCAGCAGCAGCTGGTGATAATAGCCCAGAAAACACTGCCGGGTCTAGGAGACGCTAGGCCACACCCCCCTCAGCTGGGACCGGCGCCGCTACTCTCCTCCTCCGCTCCCTCAAGCAGTCTGACAGGTGGCCCGACTTCTGACTAGCGGCAGACAGTGTGCGTAAGCCGCAGAAGGGAGGTACTGCGGACCTTCAAGTTCTCCCCGTACAGCTCGCCTCGCAGCGAGTGCCTGCGGATTCCCTGTCAGATCGTGCGCCTCAGCCTCCGCTGCATAAAATAAGGGTACCGCCGGGCAGCAACTCTGGGTGGAACTTCGGGGGGCAATGGAGCCGGTGCCCCCTTTAAGGCTGGCGCCCGGCGGCAGATGACTCCATTGCCTCCGGGAGTTCCGCCACTGATTTAAATATCATGCACACAAAAATAAGGCAGAAAAGTTACTGGTCCGATCAGCAAATAATATATTATTCCCAGTTCTGGCTGGATCTCAATTCTACTGTTTTCGGTTCACAAGACAAAGGCGGTTATTCTGGTTGGCTTTCTAAGCAGCAGTAGTTCCCTTCTTACCGAGCCTTCTAACGCTGCCCGCTGGGCGTGTGAATGCTCACCCCCGCCGCCATGCGAAAATCATTATTTACATAAACATCCATTTGCAGGGTAGCGCACAGAGCCGAAATTATTTTGATGGTCACCGACCATGTTTTCTACCCTGCTAAGTCAGTCTGGGTTGCCTTAGACTCGCAGCGTCCGGGTCCGAGGACTGGGTGGGCGGATGACATCACACGACGTTGGAAGGCAGGTACCCGCCCGCGTTTGCATGGGGACGCCAGCGTTTTCATTGGTATGCCCCTAACGAATATCCGCTTTCCATCTCCAACATCCAACATGCGCAAGGCTTCAACATCGGTCCCCCAGTGCGAACATGCGGGGGACTGAGCCAATTAGAATCGGGGAAAATTGCGCCCACTTAATGAATGCTGTATCTCTGCAATGGGAG
Organism: Crinia signifera; assembly: GCF_055691185.1. Lineage (NCBI taxonomy): Eukaryota > Metazoa > Chordata > Amphibia > Anura > Myobatrachidae > Crinia > Crinia signifera. Next base: position 34,108,235 of record NC_139226.1, read on the forward strand.
CCAAGGCATTCTGGCTCTAAAGCCCAACCAGACTTGTGCCGCTACAGATTAGCAGGTGAGCAGTAAACCAGCTTGTCTCGCTCCAGTCGGTTAGAAAAAGATTTGGCTGAAATGTAAGAACGATGCCCTCTGCACAAAGCTTTGCCTGTTCTATATACTCGCTAATACACATCTCAGGGAAACCTATTGCCATCAGCCTTTAAACATCAGTTTCACAATAAAAGGTCATAAAACAACTTGTAGGCATAAGCATTTTCCACGCACGCTTGAAAAGAAATGGAGGCCGTTTATGTTATTACGTACAACAAATGATTGCATCTTCCTCTATTGTAGCCCTCACTTCAGACTTAATCCTTCGACACAGATTAATGTACACAGATGTCTATATTTATCCCAGCGAGTGATATACGGCAGGACAACGCTTTCATTTACATGCATCAATTTGTTTCATCAGAGACATAAAAATGCAGCTTATGTCTGTATTATACAGTAATATAAGAAACAACTCTTAACGCTAATGATAGGACAGAAAGAATGCTGTACAAAAGCCTCTGAAAGAGATAACTAAAATCTACATTTTGAGTGTGAGTGTGCCCATGGCTTTATAATATTACATATTAGCAGGGCCATTAAGACAGACATAGGGCCTGGGTACTGTAGAAGGAGTGGCTAAACCTTGGATAAGTGCCCACTGTCACACCATAATTGCCTACACTGTAGCCGCCCTGTCCGGGAGGGGGCTGCCCAGTCAGAACAGTGAAACGGTGGGGGGAGTGGCATATGTAAATTACACTATATAGGGGTGGAGCAGGGGGCATAACCACACAATTGCATCATTATAGCCCCGCCCCATCCACTCAATGTTAAGTATTACTGGCATTGTAGGGCAGTTGTGGGATTCTGCGTGAATTGCATCAACGGACCACTCACTTTGTCAGGTGGTTCCAGGGGGGATGTGGGCGGTTGACTTGCCTGCACTTCCGGGAATGCCACACAATTTTCTGGCCATTCCGGGATAGTGGCCAAGTATAGCCCACACCCCCTCACGAAAATAACGGGGAGTACTTTGTGCGTAGTAGAGTATCTAAGATGGGTGCACACCCTGCACCCCTGTCATCTATTCATACCTCTCTGGAGTCTCATGTCAGCAGCAGCACTACAAGAGATCACCGGGAAAATGGCCACTGTATTGCACATGCGCAGTAGGAAACTCACAGGAAAAATGCTCACTTCACCATATTCCCGGAGACCTGGGCATGCGCACTATACTCTGGCAAAGCTAAGGCAGTAGAGGGCCTGGCTGGGCCCAGGTACATTTCACGGGCCACGGCCTAATTGCAGGAAACTTGGCTATGTTGCTGCTGGGGGGCCCATTGGACCCCTCAATCAAATCTGTGCCCGGGTAATTAGTACCCCCCCTATTGGCACCACTGGGCAAAGCACCATACTAGTGCTACCAATCCTCAGAGTCCACTGCCCTGTCATCTAGAGAGGAGGGGGCCCAGACAGAGGGCAGTATTCAATGTCCCTAATCGCGGTGTGCAGCGAATCCTGTTTAGGATTCGATGCACATTTGCCATGTTCCGGAGGGCTGAAGCCCTCGCTGCCAGCCCTCCCTTACACACTATTCAATGAGGCAGGGGCTCGCTGCCCCTGACCGCAAATGTGAACTCCTGTGGCGCGGCGGCAGGCAGGGAGATGGAAGTCTCCCTGCCTGCCCCAGAACATATGTGGGGGGGAGGTGGGCTCCCCGGGAGCCAGGCAGCACGGTGGAGAGCCAGCAGGGGACCGGGTATTTACTGCACCCGATCGTGCATATGTAATGATCGGGAGCAGTGAATATATGAATATCTAATGAGCGGCTCTCGGCTCCCGGCCCCCTGCTGGCTGCTATGTGTAAAAAAATATATATTTTTTTAAAATTAAATATACATTCATGTGCTGTAAGCACATGAATAAAAATAGCATGCCCCTTCTCAGAATAAAATTCCTGATTTTCTTACACCAAATTTAAAAAAAAAAAACTTTATTTTAAAAGTTCACATTCCACTTCACCATGAAAAGATGGCAATTGCTACACGGTGACACACACCGAAAATCACTTAGGGTACTTATGTATTATCTGGGCTCCCATGTTAAATGCACCCCATTTTTTCATACCCCTACTATCCAATTACGCATGGAGTTGATTTTATATAGTGTGGCGAGCGCAGCGAGCCACCGTGCCCGAAGCGTGGCGAGCGCAGCGAGCCCCGCGAGGGTACGCGGTCTCATAAGAAAAACGGGAGCCCAGATATTACATAAGTACCTCACTTAGAAAGCAATTCGCCATCTTCTCATTGAATACACTCATGGCGAATCACATTGAAAAACCCATTGAAAAACCACAGCGAGTTGCGGAGAGTATCAGACGGTGAATTGTCCCTCATTCAGTGTTCACCGTCGGCGAAAAGTGCACGTTGAATAGGGTAATTCACTTTCTGACACAAAAAATCACCTTCCAAAGTGAATAAAGCACAAATTCGCCATGAAACATGGCGAATTGGCCTCATCGAATACTGCCCAGAGAATGCACACGGGCCCCCTCGGCTCTTAATGCCTGTTAAATGCAGCATCGGAAAGCGGTGCTACTCGTTTGACACGCTGTGTTCAAAAAATAACGTGACTTTTACTTGATCTCTCTCTAAGAAGTAGAACCAGAGGAAGATTAAGCACGGGGCGACAGGGGCGGGGTTGAGCAGCGCAGATGGGTGGTGCAGCGCAGGCGGTCCCTGCAGCGGGCTGGGCAGTCAGCGCCAGGGTCCTTGCTGCATATGGAAAGTCAGTGGTGGGGTCCCTGCAGCGGATGGGAACTAGTAGCCAATATCGCTACCAGTTCCCATCGGCTGCAGGAACCCTGGCGCGGACTGCCGAGACCACTGCAGGGACCCCGTTCCCGCCTGCGCTGCCCAGGCACCACCCTGCTCTGTGGGGAGGGCTGTCGGGGGGGGGGGGGGTTTACGGATGCAGCTGCCTGGGGGGGCTCTGTGGGGGCCCCCACTATTTTGTTGTCCAGGGCCCCCACATACCTTAATCTGCCCCTAAGTAGAACCAAAACCAACTTTTCAGTACCCCAGGTGAAAGTGCGATGGCGTCTTAGAAATTTGCATAACGTTCAACAGGGATCTCTGAGTCATACTTCATTTTGTGATAGTCAGACTCAAGAGCGACCCACAAATGGTAGTGCCAGCCCTGCGTGTAAGCACAACTTATGTAATGTTTTATTCCGAAACTTTCCATAAAAAAAAAAAAATTGTCCTATAGATGCCATGGGAAAAAAATTCTGATACTCTAGAATGCCATGATTAAAAAAAGTTTAGAAGCCACTTTGTAAGGGAAGGAGACAGAGGGGGTGCTTGGCTGTGGCTTGAAGGACCCTTTCTCCATAATTTGGAAACACCTTCTGTTCACACCTTGGGTCAGAAGTATCAAGCTTCAAAAAGTGAGAAAGTGGAGAGTGATAAACAACCAGCCAATCAGCTCCTACCTGTCAATTTTTAAACCCAGCCTGTAACATGACAAGTAGGAGCTGATTGGCTGGCTGTTTATCACTCTTCATTGTATCATTTTTTGAAGCTTAGTGCATCTGGCCATTTGAGAGACTTATATCCTAAGGAAATGGAATATTACCCACAATTACTTGATTTTCTGTGGATTAGATTGGGACTTTAAAAAGGTACACGACTTCCCTTCAAATACCTGGGCAGGGCCGGCGCCACCACTAGGCAGAGCTAGGCATTTGCCTAGGGCGCCAGCCACTGGAGGGCGGTAATGAGCCGCCTATGAGAGGTACCATAGAGGTACCATAGAAAGCTGGGAGCGGGACAGGTAAGACAGTGGGCTTACCTCTCCCTCCCCCCATCCCGCCCGTGAATCAACGCTATCCTCCCCCCCCCCCCCCTGGACATGGAGGCTGCGGGCACCCATCGAAGTATAGCCCGCACACACCCCGGAGCACAGGCGCCCATTGCAGTATCGCCTGCAAACACACCCCCCCCCCCCCGAAGCGCCGGCTGCAGTATTGCCCAGACCCCCCCTACTGGCCGCCCGCCGCAGTATCGCTCGCCCCCCCCGAAGCGCGCGGGGGGTGCATTGGGCGGCGGGCGGAGGATTTGCCTGGGGCGGGGGGGGGAGGCTTGCACCAGCCCTGCGCCTGGGCACACATACGTTTCCCCTGACACTTCCAGAGAACATCTGGGTACCACCCACAAACCTTGCTTTCTATCAATCAACGATTTTATTGCAGGATGGCCTCACACAGGCGCATAACGAACCATACGCCTGCGCAGTATATCGATTATCACCAGCCAGAAATAACAAATGGATTTGCTTCAATCAATGGACCTGGTCTCTGTTTTATGCGTTTGGCTTCGGTCTACAACTGACCGGCCCACCCAAAAAAACATATACTGAAACCTCCCCTTCCGAAACACATTTGTCCCCTAGATCAACTCACAAAAGCAATTTGTCATTTAAAAATTGAATCTTGGTTAGTATATAGGATAAAATACATTACTGTCAAAAAAAAGAATATTGTTTTCTTGTTTAGTTCTGAGGTCTGTACAAAACGGTCACAAACGGTGCTTCAAGTACTTGAAGGTTTGTAATGTTGATGTCATTGTTTTGTAATAGTGTGCAATTTGTTCCTATTAGAGCGTACTCAATTATACGGTTATTGTGCTATGCTGTACATGTTCTGTCTAATGCATAGACACAGTGGTACATAGGTACAGAATGATTTCTAGCCTAGCCTTAAAATTCTATCTCTATATGTAAGGAAAACCTTGGATTCAAATAGAACAATAACTGTTACACAAAGGGAAAATGTAACACTGCAAAATAAATAGACAATGAAAGACATCCAGGTAACATTAATTAAATGTACTTGCACAGCACTTTAATAGAACAGTATGGAGGATGGTTCTGGCCAGAGCTGGATTAAGGGGGGGCTCACGGGGTCAGTACCACTGGGCCCCCCTCTATCTAGGGGCCCCATGTGTTTGGCATGTACTTTTTACTAAAATCAACTCCATGCCGACATGGATAGTGGGGGTATGAGCGTACTAACTATAGTGGGCACCCAACTAACATATAAGTACCCTTTTTTTTAGCTTAAGGTTTTGTCTATGGGAATGGGGTACTGCTTCAGCTTCACCTATCTGCTAATGTGACAATGATTAATGGTGCTGAGCATCGGGAGCTGTGGCACACTGGCTGCAGAAGTGTACTGGGAGTTGACTAAGTCCCATGAGATTTTGCACAAGAAGTCACAGGCTGTGAGGTTTGTGCTGTTGTGCTGAGCTCTGCTTGGTGGAGCTTATCATATGCTCCTCAGGCCTATGGAGGACAGCAGCAGCAGCGGCCTCATCTTGGGAGGGTTTTTAATCAGAGGCAGCCCTGAGCCTGTCAGGGCTCCTACAGAGTAATGTACAGAGGGACAAACACAGGCTTTTCGTGTGGTATTTTATATATATATATATGTACACATATTTATATTAATCCTTGCAGTTACCCATTGACCAAGTTTATACTGCCCTTACTCTGTGGCCAGTAAAGACAAGTGGGAGGGGGCCCCCTTGTCTAAAGTGACCCCAGGCCCCCCAAAGGCTTAATCCGGCTCTGGTTCCGGTTGATAGGTCTACAGTTTCTAGATAGACAGTCAGTAGGTCTACCCCAAAAGGTCGACATGCAATGGGCAGACATGCAATAGGTCGACAGGGTCAAAATGTCGATACGAAAAAGCTAGACACATAAAAGGGTAGACATGAGTCTTTTTTTTTTTAAACTGTCTTGTTCGTACTTCACATCCATGTCGGCGTAGAAGGAGGATATAATAGGGAGCCAAGCATAGCGAGGAAACATACCCGAAGCATTGAGAGCACAACAAGCCATGAAGCATAAGCGTTACAGTTATTGGGGGTCTATGTCAACAGTTGTCGGCATTGACTCACAAAAAAACTGAAAAACTCATGTCTACCATTTCATGTGTCTACCTTTTTCAGGTTGACATTTTATTACCCTGTCGACCTATTGCATATCTATAGATATCATGTCGACCTTTTGACGCTGTTGACCTTTTGACCCTGTGTACCTTTTGGGATAGACCTATTGACTGTCTATCTAGACACTGTATAATGATCTGCAACCTATGGAGGGAACGGGTCCTAGATTCCCAGCTGCTTCCACGCTAATGGCAAGAACCACATTTTATATCGGACTTTAATGCAATGAAACAAATACTGCAATCATCTTACATTACATTTGCCGATGTTCACATTTAAGATATCGATAAATGTAAGTGTGCAGAAATCTATCAGTCACAGTGTGGAACAGGCTTTAATGAAATGTGTTTCTCCTCATCTGGTGCGGCATTAGTTGTGCCAACCTGTTCTTACATGGAATACAGATGGTGTGGAACTATAAATGAAAGCATGACTTACCAGTCTGACCATCTGGATGCCATAGAATGTGGGGACTTGTGTATTTCTCCACTCAGTCTTTTCCATGTTAGCAGGGCAGCCGAGGGGGGGGGGTACTAATTACACGGGCCTGGGCTTGCTGGAGGGGCCCTCCTGGGCAGCAACAGCAGCTCACACTTCTACAGTATGTGCAATCTGCAATGCTGACAGCAGGCTCAGCATGAGCATCTCACTGAGTGTGAGAGCTCATGCTGAGCCTGCTGTCAGCACTCACATGCTGTAGGTGTGTGCTGCTGCTGCTGCTGCTGAGTTTAGAGTTCTTAGAGTTTCCTTTCACTCCACTCTAAACATTTCAATTTTGGGGGGGTGGCCTAAGCGTGGAAGGTGGCCACACCTCCCACACTTAGGCCACGCCTCCAAAGTGTTAATGGGGCCCGGCATTCCTCTTGGCTGCCCTGCATGGTAGAGCCGGCTGGCACTGCTGTACTCTCTTCTATGGTTATATTGGGGCCTAAACATTGCCCCATGGCTAAGCATAGTGATACAGAATGGACTCCCGCCCATGCAGTTTGTAGTGTATCTGTGGCAAGCCAACATAGACTTCTATGGTAGCATATAGAACCGACATGGTAATTGTGTAACATGTAGTCCTAATTGCACATGACGGGCCAGGTGATGCTGTGCATGCACATAGTAAGATAAGGTTACATTTAATCACACTGGTTCGGAAGCCCTGTAAAGAAACGCGTCCTTCTTTCATTAATATGCATACACGAGACATGAAGTTCTATATCAGGGATGGGAACCCTTGGCGCTACATCCCAGCATGCCCTGCAACAGGTTTAGCATGGCTAAAGTGTTGTGCACGCCAGCCCAACTGAGTAATTCAAGTGTTGGGCACAGCTGCCCTCCTTCACTCCAAACCAAAGGGCAGATTCTGGTTTCTTCGGGCCCCCGCATGTTTGTACGGGGGGCCAATGTGTTTGCACTGCACATGTGCAGGGTTTCTGTCAGAGTGCCCTCTCTTACCTGCACTATCAGTGTGTTGCTCGCACAGGGGGGCGGGCGGACGGGGGCGGAGGCAGGGATGAGCCATGGGAACGTCCAGCATTTTGTGGGTGTTCCCAAGCAAACGCTGGGCATTCCCATGCAAATGGCAGCTGAAGCGGGGTGTCGGGAGTGGACGGCTGACATCACATAATAACCCCCCGAGTAAAAGCACAATGTCCTGCATGGTGCGGAGAGCAGGGGCACGTATAAAATACAAATTAAAGGAGATATAGCAGCTTGATAAATAGATCACACACATTAGTGTTTCATTCAGCAGAAGCAGTATAGCGGGTCCTGTTCGCAATATACAAAGAAATAACTGTTAATGTAAAGTATGCTGGCACTCACTAATAAAGCATAGAACACTTACCGAAGAAACACAATGACCTAATTATAGTAGCAAGTGCTATATACAATAAACATAATGGAAAGGGGGGCTTGGGAGTGGCAATGGAGGCTCTTGTATTTCTCAGAGATACAAAGCTTTTTTATAATATAATCTTACGAGCACGCAGTCATTTTCCAGATGCATTAATTCGACTTATAAAACCTTATTGCCACATTACATTTTACACCAGATAAAGCTGAGGAAACAGCTGAACTGAAGGAACGGAGCCTCTCATAAACAACCTGTAGGATATTTCCTCTTAATATAATATAGCAACCGCGGTCCCAGGTTTAACTGCTTGGGGGCAACGCTGCGTAGAGTGTTATGCGGAGATGGTATAAATAAAGTTTGGTTGCTGGGATATATCAGGGTGGATGGAGTCACGGGCCTGTGGCTTCGGCCTCACTTGTGTGTCATCCCTCAGTGATTGGGACAAACTTAATGGGGCGTCAATGTCTTCAGGCTGAGCGCTCCTGCTGTGATCTCTCCATGGCCCATCGACCTCCATGTCTGAGTGTCATCAGGCGGAGAGGGAGGCACATCCAAGAGGCTGTGCGTTCTATCAGCCAGTGTCACTGTACGTGGAGAAAAGCAGTCACTTTATACCCCATCACCAGCTCCTGCTGGCTGTTATCACACAGCTTATGTCAACAAAGCCAAGACACAAAGAGAAATATTCCTTTTACTGTAGGATTTCGGAGAACGCTGTGAGAGGCGCAGAGGGGTGCTGGTCAAATAGACAACAATGATGTGACTGAGATATCCTCTGTACAGTGCTGCGTCATTTGTATATGCAATATAAATAACTTATTACATCATCAGTACTAAGGCGCTACAGAACCCTTGTGGCGCCATTTAAATTAATAATAATAATAATAATATTATGGACGTTGCATTTAACCCCTTACCGCCGCAGCCTGTTTTTGCCTTCCTGACAGAGCCCTTTTTTTCAAATCTGACATGTATCACTTTATGTGGGGATAACTTTTTTTTGCTTTTACTTATCCCAGTGATTTTGAGATTGTTTTCTCGTGACACATTGTACTTCAAGTTAGTGGTAAATTTTGGTCGATACAGTCTGTGTTTTTTTGTGAAAAATACCAAAATGTTGTAAAAAAATTGAAAATTTTGCCATTTTCAAAATGTTAAATTTTCTGCTTGTGAGACAAATAATCATACCACTCAAAATAGTTAATAACTAACAAAGACCATGGGTGAAATGTAAAAGGGTGAGAGATTCAGAAAGTGAGAGATTTGGTAAGAAATCTCCAGTTTTTTTAAAGTGGCAATCATTTACACAGCAAAACCAGTGTGATTTTGCTGTGTCAATGATTGCCACTTTAAAAAAACTGGAGATTTCTTACCAAATCTCTCACTTTCTGAATCTCTCATCCTATTACAGTTCACCCCATATGTCTACTTTATGTTGCCATCATTATTTCAACCTCCTTTTAATTTTTTTGGACACTAGGAGGCTTAAAATATGAATAGCAAATTCTCAAATTTTCAAGAAAATTTCAAACACTGATTTTTTTAGGGACCAGTTCAGTTCTGATGTGACTTTGAGGGACTTGTATGTGAGACACCCCCATAAATGATGCCATTTCAAAAACTGCACCCCTCACAGTATTCAAAACAGCATTTTGGAAGTTTGTTAACCCTTTAGGTGTTTCACAGGAATTAAAACAAAGTGTAGGTGAAATTTCAAAATTTCATTTTTTTTGCAGATTTTCAATTTTAATACATTTTTCTAAGGAACACAGTAGATTTTACTAGAGAAATGTGACTAAAAATTGATTCCCCCAATTCTTTTGTGTTCATAAATATCCTATATGTGGCCCTAGTGTGCACGTTGACCAAACCACAGGCTTCATAATAGAAGGAGCACCTACTTGATTTTGGAGCCTCCTTTTTATGATTATTTTTTAGGCACCATGTAGGTTTCTAGGCACCATAAGATGCTAAAAGTTAGGAACCCCCCCACAAGTGACCCCATTTTGCAAACTACACCCCTCAGGGAATTCATCTAGGGGTATAGTGTACATTTCAAACCCCCAGGGGTTTCACCAATTTTGGTACAACTGGGCTGTGAAAATGAAAAATTACATTTTTTTACACAAAATTGCAGTTCTGGCTCAAAATTTTTCATTTTGACAAGGAATGAAGGAGACAAAGCACCCCAAAATCTGTGCCGCCATTTCTCCTGAGTACGGCAATGCCTCATATGTGACCAAAAAATACCATTTGGGTGCATGGCAGGACTCAGAAGGGAAGGAGTGATATTTGGATTTTGCAGCACAGATTCTGGTGGAATGAATGGTGGGTGCTATGTCGCATTAGCAAGACCCCCGAAGCACCAATACAGTGGAACCCCCCCACAAGTGACCCCATTTTGCAAACTACACCCCTCAGGGAATTCATCTAGGGGTATAGTGTACATTTCAAACCCCCAGGGGTTTCACCAATTTTGGTACAACTGGGCTGTGAAAATGAAAAATTAAATTTTTTTACACAAAAATGCAGTTCTGGCTCAAAATTTTTCATTTTCACAAGGAATGAAGGAGACAAAGCACCCCAAAATCTGTGCCGCAATTTCTCCCGAGTACGGCAATGCCTCATATGTGACCAAAAAATACCATTTGGGTGCATGGCAGGACTCAGAAGGGAAGGAGTGATATTTGGATTTTGCAGCACAGATTCTGGTGGAATGAATGGTGGGTGCTATGTCGCATTAGCAAGACCCCCGAAGCACCAATACAGTGGAACCCCCCACAAGTGACCCCATTTTGCAAACTACACCCCTCAGGGAATTCATCTAGGGGTATAGTGTACATTTCAAACCCCCAGGGGTTTCACCAATTGTGGTACAACTGGGCTGTGAAAATGAAAAATTACATTTTTTTACACAAAAATGCAGTTCTGGCTCAAAATTTTTCATTTTCACAAGGAATGAAGGAGACAAAGCACCCCAAAATCTGTGCCGCAATTTCTCCTGAGTACGGCAATGCCTCATATGTGACCAAAAAATACCATTTGGGTGCATGGCAGGACTCAGAAGGGAAGGAGTGATATTTAGATTTTGCAGCACACATTCTGGTGGAATGAATGGTGGGTGCTATGTCGCATTAGCAAGACCCCCGAAGCACCAATACAGTGGAACCCCCCCACAAGTGACCCCATTTTGCAAACTACACCCCTCAGGGAATTCATCTAGGGGTATAGTGTACATTTCAAACCCCCAGGGGTTTCACCAATTTTGGTACAACTGGGCTGTGAAAATGAAAAATTACATTTTTTTACACAAAAATGCAGTTCTGGCTCAAAATTTTTCATTTTCACAAGGAATGAAGGAGACAAAGCACCCCAAAATCTGTGTCGCAATTTCTCCCGAGTACGGCAATGCCTCATATGTGACCAAAAAATACCATTTGGGTGCATGGCAGGACTCAGAAGGGAAGGAGTGATATTTGGATTTTGCAACACAGATTCTGGTGGAATGAATGGTGGGTGCTATGTCGCATTAGCAAGACCCCCAAAGCACCAATACAGTGGAACCCCCCCACAAGTGACCCCATTTTGCAAACTACACCCCTCAGGGAATTCATCTAGGGGTATAGTGTACATTTCAAACCCCCAGGGGTTTCACCAATTTTGGTACAACTGGGCTGTGAAAATGAAAAATTACATTTTTTTACACAAAAATGCAGTTCTGGCTCAAAATTTTTCATTTTCACAAGGAATGAAGGAGACAAAGCACCCCAAAATCTGTGCCGCAATTTCTCCCGAGTACGGCAATGCCTCATATGTGACCAAAAAAGGCAGGACTCAGAAGGGAAGGAGTGATATTTGGATTTTGCAGCACAGATTCTGGTGGAATGAATGGTGGGTGCTATGTCGCATTAGCAAGACCCCCGAAGCACCAATACAGTGGAACCCCCCCACAAGTGACCCCATTTTGCAAACTACACCCCTCAGGGAATTCATCTAGGGGTATAGTGTACATTTCAAACCCCCAGGGGTTTCACCAATTGTGGTACAACTGGGCTGTGAAAATGAAAAATTACATTTTTTTACACAAAAATGCAGTTCTGGCTCAAAATTTTTCATTTTCACAAGAAATGAAGGAGACAAAGCACCCCAAAATCTGTGCCGCAATTTCTCCCAAGTACGGTAATGCCTCATATGTGACCAAAAAATACCATTTGGGTGCATGGCAGGACTCAGAAGGGAAGCAGTGATATTTGGATTTTGCAGCACAGATTCTGGTGGAATGAATGGTGGGTGCTATGTCGCATTAGCAAGACCCCCGAAGCACGGTGAAATGATGAACCTAATAATCCATAGATGTGTGGTATATTTTAAAGCACTCCTTCATACATAGGCCGGGTTTGTCGGGGCAAGTTTCACAGTGGAAAATAGTTTGCTTTCTTATTCCCTTTTTATAGCAAACTTTGCACCTTTTTTGTGTCCTGCCCTTTTTTCCAGTGGAGGGGATTTCGTTAGGGAAATGCTGCCCTGGTACAATACGGGGGCCAGTACTAGAAGTACTGGGGCCCTCTGCCTGCTGGTTCCCAAATATTAGGCCCTTTATGACTTCCTCTTGAAAGTGCATAAATGTCCCCGTCTGGCTGGTAGAACGGAATAGTACGTAAGCGTTATACAGTGCCATCTGGATGATATACACGGCCAGCTTCTTATACCATATTTTTGTTTTCCGCAGGGCACTGTACGGCTTCAGTACCTGATCTGAAAGATCCACTCCGCCCATGTACTTATTGTAATCTAGGATACAAATAGGTTTTGAGGTGTGGGTACTGGTACATCGTACAGGGACGGAGGTGGTACTGTCTCCGTGAATTGTTGTCAGTATAAGGACATCCCTCTTGTCCTTATATTTGACCAACAACATATTTTCGGTGCATATTGCCCTGCTTTCACCCTTTCTCAGTAATTGGGCAACGTGCGTTTTTGGGAGGCCTCTTTGGTTCTTGCGCACAGTACCGCAAGCTGCTGTACCTCTTGAACCAAGGGCCTTAAACAGGGGGATGCTGGTGTAAAAGTTATCCACATAGAGGTGATAACCCTTATCCAGGAAGGGGTGCACTAAATCCCAGACAATCTTTCCACTAACACCTACGAGGGAGGGGGGCATTCTGGCGGTTCAATTCTTGTGTCCTTCCCTTCATATACCCTAAACCTGTGGGTGTACCCTGAGGTACTTTCGCACAGCTTATACATTTTTATGCCATACCTTGCCCTCTTATTGGGAAGGTACTGGCGGAATTTAACCCTTCCTTTAAAATGTATAAGTGACTTGTCTACACAAATAAATTTTTCGGGGATGTACATCTCAGCAAATTTGGCGCTGAAATGATCAATGACCGGCCTGACTTTGAATAGCCGGTCAAAGGTGGGATTATCTCTGGGTGGGCACTGTGCATTATCGTTGTAATGCAAAAATTTAAGGATCGTCTCAAAACGAGTCCGGGTCATGGCCATACGATGAAGTGGGGTGCTGTACAGAACATCTGTACTCCAATATTGTCTAATTTCTGGCTTTTTAACTATGCCCATATGTAACACCAGACCCCAAAACGTCATCATCTCTACTGCATCTACAGGGGTCCACCTAGCAAATGATGACGTGGGGTTTTGAGCAATATTCTGCTGGGCATATAAATTACTTTGGTCCACCATTAAATTTATAAAATCATCAGAGAAAAAGACTTTGAAAAAGTCAATTTCTTTGAGGCCTGTAGTATCAAATTGGATTCCTGGGTTGGCCAAAAACTCAGGAACCTGGGGCTCAAAATTGTCTGGTGGTGGGGTCCATACGAGATCAATCATTGGGGGGGGGTCTCAGCTGCTCTTTGAGGGGGTCCCTCATCACTAGAGGAGGAAGAGGAGCTTAAGGCGAATGCAAATTCATCGCTTGCATTACTGGCTGTGTCAGTGTCAGAGGCAATAAGGGCATATGCCTCCTCCGCTGAAAACAGTCTTTGCGATGATTTTATTATGCGGACATTTTTATTATTTTTAAGTGTAGTGTTTCAACACGTGTATAGTGTAGGGGGGGTACAAACTTTATTTCAACACGGGGGGTATGTAGTGTGTATGTAGTGCTTTAACACGTGTAAAAAAAAAAAGCTCCTGCGCCAAAAATTTAGCACAGATGTTGGTCAGTAACGTCCGTCACTGATCAGCGCTCAGCGGGCACAGGACACCCACAAAAGCACCGTGGGTGTAAAAATTTTTTTAAAAAAAAACCCACAGCTCCCTCCAAAAAAAAAAAATTTAAAAAAACTGCTGATGAGTCAAACGCAACAGGAATTTGATCCCAAAAAAAAAATTAGATCAACCCTGTGCCAAAAATGCTGATCAGTGATGTACGTCACTGATCAGCGCTCAGCGGCCACAGGACACCCACAAAAGCACCGTGGGTGTAAAAAAAATTTAAAAAAAAACCCCACAGCACCCTCCAAAAAAAAAAAATTAAAAAAAATTATAAAATTATATCACACAATATTATTCTCTGACACAATGACGCTGCAGCAGTAGCAGCAGCAGCAGCTCAAGCACCAGGAAGTAACAGCAACCAGGAAGCACGGCAGCACGGATGCCACCAACGCTGATCAGGTCAGTATAAGTGCACAGATGGGCACGGAGACCGCTCTGCACGCTGTTCCTGACCGGAATGGCGGCTGCAGGGCTGTCTCCGGTATTTTCTATGTGGTGTATTGGCTGTGATTGGTCCGTCGGTCCGACGGACCAATCACAGCCTTTGGGGGCAGGTGGGGTGAGGTGGGGTGACCACCAGTGACACCCTTACACCCGGTGGTGATTGGTGCTGTACTTAACAGTACCAATCACCACCGATCCCTGTGTCACCGAGCGACGTTATTCGCCGGTACACAGAAAACGCTGTAATTGGCTGTTCACATTTGAACAGCCAATCACAGCGATCGCCGATGGGGGGGGGGCATCGATGCCCCCCCTGGGCAATGAGGGAAGATGTCTACTGTCAGGGACAGCAGACATCGTCCCTCTGTCACCGCGTTTATAGACGCGGTGACAGTTTAATGGCATGACGTACATTTATGCCATGTGTCGGGAAGTACATCCCGACCATGACGTAAATGTACGTCAAATGTCGGGAAGGGGTTAAACAGTCAAGGCATTCATTATGTTAGAACTGAAAATCTAAGGGGTCTTGCAAGGGGTAGGGGTCATTAGTTTGACCAAATTAAGTTTGACATGCATTTTACTAGGGGCAGCTTGGAGAATGATAAAGTGTAGAGCGATAAACTACCAACCAATAAGCTCCGCCCATTTTTCAAACAGCCCTTAATATGGCAGTTAGAAGCTAATTGGCTGGTACTTTGGGGGTCTATGTACTAATGTACTGCATTTAGCCACGAGTCTCGCTGTTTTAGCGCATACTTTCCTACTTTATGGGAGAAACCTGGAGAGGCAACACATCAGGGGGGCGGGGGCAAGGCTGACATCACTTGGCTCCACCCCCATGCAGAGTAGGTGGGGCTTAAATGCTGCAAAATGCCGCGATCGCATCATTTAAGCCCCGACCCTCTAACACTGACCCGCAATTTATGGTAATTAAACCAGCGGGCAAGGGGGGAGTGGGGGCTATCACCAGAAAGCAGGAGACTTGCCCACCTTCCAGGGGGGGGGGAGGACCCGATTTTCGGGAGGCTCCCGGCCATTCCGGGAGGGTAGGCAAGCCTGTTTTAGCGGCCACACATGCTGATTCCCACTTGCTCCAAAAACGGAGCGAGGGGGAAACAGCGTTTGCAGGGGGGTCAGTTGAATGCTGACAGGGCGAACTGTGACAGAGAGCAGGCAGCATTGAATATTGGCCAAAGGGTTAAGTACTCAAATGGATCAAAATGAAAGGGACATAAAAACGATCACCTCTATTGTAAAATTTGGGAAGAGAATCTGGAAAGTAAATACATCCGCTGTGATCGATCATCTGTGAAAAAGTTAATAAATGACACTGCCTAACGACATAAAATATGGCCGCGCATTCAAAGAAGGTTCAGGATGGGGAAAGAATTTAAAAAGTAATACTAAGAAAAAAAATTATCTTTTATTTTGCAAACTGAAGAAAAATTCCAATTGTAAGCAATTACTTGGCATGGGATTATTCCAAGCTAAATAGGGTATTAGGATTAATAATGGAAGAAACATTCATTTAAATTATACAGCACAGGGTGAGGATGATAGGAAGAAATTCCGATATGACCGAAAGCAGAAAATGAGTTTCATAGCTGAAGAAACTTGTATCCTGGAATCATCTGAGACCTGGGCAAGTCTGGGGAAAATGCCGCGGCGCCTTGTCAGACATGAAATGGTAAATACCAAGTATGTAGCGGGCGGCTCGCATCAGGCTGCTGGAATAATTAAAGTGACACATTCCAGGTTGTGAAAATCTATGAGACTCATAAATGCATTCGTATGTGGTTACAGTAGCTCTCGCTGCTGCTTACATAGAAGTGGATTGGCTTAGGCGCCGACAGTGTCGGCAGTGTGGGGGTGTCATTGGTGTCCACAGTGTGGGGTGCAAGTAATGTTGGTACTGCAGGGGTGCTGCCGTCGATGCCGTTTGTGCGCAGGTGCTGCCCTCAGTGCAGGGGTGCCGTCGGTGTCGGCAGTGCAGGCAGTGTAAGGGTGCCAGTTGTGATGGTAGTTTGGGGGTGTTGGCAGTGCATGGGCTCTGGTCATCAGTGCCTGAATGCCATCATTGTTAGTACTGTTTGGGTGCCCCTGTTAGTACTGTTTGGGTGCCCCATTAAAGTCTATGGGAAAGCGCCGTGACAGCAGGGAAGAATATACACTAAAAACAGGGGTCCTGCGTCTGGGTCGACAATGTCAACATACAGTAGACACCCAAAAAGTGAAAAACTCACGTCAACCTTTTTCATGTCCACCTTTTCCATGCCAGCCTATTGCTTGTTTAAACCCTTTGACCATGTCGACCTAAGATATGTCGACCTTTTACATGTGTCAACCCATGGCCTGTGAACCAATAGTGGGCGACCTATTGACTGTCGACCTTATTAGTGTTGACCCTATGACCCATACCCGCTGGGGAATATGGGCCAGATGTATCAGGCTTCAAAAAGTGGAGAGTGATAAACAACCAGCTCCTACCTGCCAGTTAGGAGCTGATTGGCTGGTTGTTTATCATTCTCCATTTTAGCACTTTTTCATACCTCCCAACATTGACGTCCCTGGAGGAGGGATGCTTTGAATTTTGGGGGTGTGGCAATGGGGCGTGGTCTATTGCCACGAGGTCACGCCCCCATTTTCGCCGATGTGGTGGCATGACTAGCAGCTCTTGGAGCTACTGGCTATGTCCCCAGACCATGGGGCTGCAGGAATAGACGCTATTCATAGGGGACAGGGGGGGGACTCCCAACTGCCCCCCCCTGCCGCGGGACAGGTCCCAAAAGGTCAGGACGTTCCCGCGATAAGCGGGACAGTTGGGAGGTATGCAATTTGAAGCTTGATACATCTGTCCCTATGTGTGAGCTGTATAAATAAATACCCCTTTCAGACACACTCCAAAATCCCAGGTTTTTGCACATGAACGCACATCAACCCGGGATTTTGGTATGTCTGAAAGGGTCAACCTGGGTGTTAAAACTCGGGTCTCTAACCCTTCTTTTTACCTGGGTTGAGGACCCGGGATTTACGACCCAGTTTGACCCTTTCAGACATAAGAAAACCCCGGGTTTTTCAGCAAATTCCCAGATAGAACTACTTCACCAGGTAATTTGCTGCTGTAAGTGTGAAAGGCTGCAGGCTGCACCTGGGAAAAGTACCCAGCAGTCAAAATGCTGGGTAATTCCCGGGTAGTATGTCTAGGGGTATAAATAAATTATGTCTTTGCTTCAGAGGGAACTGTCCGCGGTACCGCCAGGAAGGTAGTCTGCTTTCACTGGACTCTAGAACTCATCAAAACTGGAAGTCGGGATGACAGAGGAAAGTTGTGGAACTGTCCTCAGATCTCAGCGAGAAGTAAAGTGACATGAATTCCGGCTACGCCAAGAGCAGGATCCTCTTCTCTCATTCTTCCATGCACCCAATCCAGCCTGGCATTTAGTGCAACACTAAAGTCCCTTCAGTACTGTCAGCAGAGAAAGATTGCAGAGGATAACTAGTTTATCTGAAGCAACATAAGCTTACCAGCATGGGCATGTAACAAGGAATCATATACACTGGCATGTGGGGGTTGAGCTTTTAAGGGGAGGAACGTTGTGTGAAGGGAGTACTGATTTGATTGGTTGATGGAATATCAGGGGAGTGGCTCTACATCTGATATATGCCTATGATCTAGAAGGTTCCATCTCTTTTCAGTCAGATTCGTTGCCCACCCTCCCGCCCTAAGTGGTTGGGTTTTTTACATTGGAATCATTGTGTCGGCTTTATTGGTGGCCGGTTTAGAATGGTTATATGTTTTGCTTATATTTAAAATATTGGTTGAAGGACAGTTTAGTCATATAAGTGGCTAGGCATGTATATCAGCTCACGAAGGTGGGCATCACCGGTCCAGGTGGGTCCACGCACCACTTTATGATTGACTGTCGTAATTATATGAATAGGGCAGTTGGCCCAATTATTATTCCCGTAGGCGGCAGAGTAATCAGCTTTGCCATTTGTGCCGTGGTCAGGGATAGTGGCAGATGGTCGATCCCTGACCATTGACGGGTAGTTGGCCCAATTATTGGGGTGGAGTAATCAGCTCTGCCATTACCGATTGGGTCATGGTCAGGGATAGTGGCAGATGGTCGATCCCGGACCATTGTGGGGCAGTTGGCCCATTAGTAGATTGAATTTAATGTTGGTGTTATTTTCTCGTTTGAAAAGGATAGTGGCAGAAGGCCGATCCTTAATTTTAGGGTGGCCAAGGATAGTGGCAGATGGTCAATCCTTGGCCATCAGGGCAGTTGGCCCCCCTTTTTCTTATTTGAATTATATAATCTTTTGCATACATTTTTGTCCATATTTTAACCATTCTTCTCACCGCCACCTTAGTTTAGAGGAAGGGACCTTTTATTAAGAGTTAGTTATAAATAGGCCTTCCTCTTCAAATAAATAAAAAGCCGACCCCTTTCATGCCAAATGCAGTTGTCCGAGTCTTTATTTTTAGATAAGTGGGTATGAATGACGCGTGCATGCATCTGACTGTGTAACGCTTAAGATTGCAGAGGATAACTAGTTTATCTGAAGCAACATAAGCTTACCAGCATGGGCATGTAACAAGGAATCATATACACTGGCATGTGGGGGTTGAGCTTTTAAGGGGAGGAACGTTGTGTGAAGGGAGTACTGATTTGATTGGTTGATGGAATATCAGGGGAGTGGCTCTACATCTGATATATGCCTATGATCTAGAAGGTTCCATCTCTTTTCAGTCAGATTCGTTGCCCACCCTCCCGCCCTAAGTGGTTGGGTTTTTTACATTGGAATCATTGTGTCGGCTTTATTGGTGGCCGGTTCAGAATGGTTATATGTTTTGCTTATATTTAAAATATTGGTTGAAGGACAGTTTAGTCATATAAGTGGCTAGGCATGTATATCAGCTCACGAAGGTGGGCATCACCGGTCCAGGTGGGTCCACGCACCACTTTATGATTGACTGTCGTAATTATATGAATAGGGCAGTTGGCCCAATTATTATTCCCGTAGGCGGCAGAGTAATCAGCTTTGCCATTTGTGCCGTGGTCAGGGATAGTGGCAGATGGTCGATCCCTGACCATTGACGGGTAGTTGGCCCAATTATTGGGGTGGAGTAATCAGCTCTGCCATTACCGATTGGGTCATGGTCAGGGATAGTGGCAGATGGTCGATCCCGGACCATTGTGGGGCAGTTGGCCCATTAGTAGATTGAATTTAATGTTGGTGTTATTTTCTCGTTTGAAAAGGATAGTGGCAGAAGGCCGATCCTTAATTTTAGGGTGGCCAAGGATAGTGGCAGATGGTCAATCCTTGGCCATCAGGGCAGTTGGCCCCCCTTTTTCTTATTTGAATTATATAATCTTTTGCATACATTTTTGTCCATATTTTAACCATTCTTCTCACCGCCACCTTAGTTTAGAGGAAGGGACCTTTTATTAAGAGTTAGTTATAAATAGGCCTTCCTCTTCAAATAAATAAAAAGCCGACCCCTTTCATGCCAAATGCAGTTGTCCGAGTCTTTATTTTTAGATAAGTGGGTATGAATGACGCGTGCATGCATCTGACTGTGTAACGCTTATACAATTTGGCAGGTTTTAGTTTTAGTGCAATCTCATTAATCTGTTCAAAGTCAAATGTCACAGACAATGAACATTAAGCAACAGGAATGTAAGGACATTAATACTGCATTTGATTATCGCATATCTGCCCTTGAAATACAGTTTAACAGTTACAGAGTAGGAGACAGATTTGCTAAAACTCCTGCTCCGGGCCCTGGATAGGGCAGAGTATGTACAGTGGACGTAGACACAACAACGAAAGCTTTATTAAGGAAGAACATTTTCTATCCATCTATAGAAATCATTTTGTAGCATTAGTTTATCAGTCCTCAGCTTTCTGAGGTAGATTTTCATTTATAGTTGTGCGAACTGCATTTGAAGCTGCAATCCTGCGCCAGCACATGTGTACAAATATGTAACTCATACTTGCCGACTTTTCATCTCCCCTTTGCGGGAGACCAGGGAGAGGGCAGCTAATTAGGGGGCGTGGGAGCTCTCAAATGTAATTTGGATAGCTCCGCCCATGGACATGCCCCATTTACGGCACAAAAATGGGGCGTGGCCATGGGCGGAGCTATCTAAATTACATTTTTAGATGGTACCGTAGCACTGTTTAAAAGAAGGAACCCTATTAAAGAAAAAATGGGAGCAGAGGGAGAGAAGCAGGAGGGAGGCACGAAGCAGCTAGCCGCTATATTACCATCTCATCTGCGGCGCTGCCTTCTGCTGCTTGTGCCGCTCCCTCTGCTGCTCCTGCTCCGATGGCTGCCCCCTGCTGCGTTGCCGCTGTAGGCAGTGTAGCCACTGCTGACAGATCCCCGGCCGCACAGCCGCGGCGTCTGCCTCGGCACTTTGTAATTAGCGCATGCGCAGTCTACCGGGAGACCGGGAGGAAGGATCAAAAAACGGGATACTCCCGCTAAATGCGGGAGGGTCGGCAACCCTTATGTAACTGGACTTACAATGGCCATTTGCATATGGACATGAAACTGCTACGGGGCCAATAAGTGGTTGGGCTCTCTGCAGATGCATTTCTTTTGCATATTGCGTTTATACATACTTGCCAACCCTCCCTGAAAGGCCGGGAGGCTCCCGAAAATCGGGTCCCCCTTCCAACCCCCTAAAAGCATGGCCAATCTTCCTGCAAGCCCCTGGAGTTCCCAGCATCCTACCGCGCCAGTAAAATACCAGCATTCCTGGGTGTACGTGGAGGGGGCGGAGCTAAAATATGCAAATCGTCATCATTTTGCCCCTGACTTGAAGATGTCAGGCTCTGGTCCCACCCCCAAGAGCACGCTGAAAGTCTCCTCTCTGGGCTTCTCCCAGAGAGGAGAAATAGAATGTTGCAAGTATTGGTTTATTATATACCCGTCATGTTATCACTGATCAGCCCCATCTAGTTTTCAGCACAGAAGAACTGTAGTTCAATTATGAACCTTGAAGCCCACCGTAGCAGTATTCTGGGTAAGAGACACGTGGGCCTTATTCGAGTTCACTCTTTCTGACAAAATCCTTCTTAGATGGACAAAACCATGTGCACTGCAGGGGGGCAGATGTAACATGTGCAGATAGAAATAGATTTGGTGATTTTTTGGTGATTCTTTGCAGGGTAAATACTGGTTGCTTTATTTTAACACTGCAATATAGATCTCACTTTGAAGTAAAACCCCACCCAAATCTAATTAGATCTGCACAAGTTACATCTGCCCCCCTGCAGTGCACATGGTTTTGTCCATCTAAGAAGGATTTTGTCTGAAAGAGTGAACTCGAATAAGGCCCACGGTGAGCAGGCAGCACTAAGATGATGCTGCCGCCTCTTACATAGAAGTGAACGGAACCCGGGTTACCCGTTCACACTGCCCAGAAACCCTTTTACTTTACAACGATAACTATTATCCTTCAGATTATATCAGGGTTGCCTACCCTCCTGGAATGGCTGGGAGGATCACGGAAATCGGGTCCCCCTCCCGGCCCCCCCGGAAAGGGGGGCAACCCTCCCACATAATACCCCATCTCCCGCAAACCTCCCCTCGGCAGGGAAGTCCGTGGGTAAAATTACCCGATCGTGGCATTTTAGCCCCACCCCCGCCGTGCAATGCCTGAAATATCGCCATTGCACGGAGGGGGGGGAAATGACGCGATCGATCTAGCCACGCCCCTAAACTGGTCATCACTGTCATGGATCCGCCCCTGTGCCGCCACCTTTTACCACCGTATTTGGCCCCGCCCCCTGCCATACTGAGCTGACTGCCCTCGATTGAAAAATCGATTTCAATTGATTTTTGATGTTTATTGATGTTGGGCTTCCAAGGCTAAAACACACAGGCGCTAATCGATGATTTTTTAAGATGAATTTTTAAATGTTCATAAAGATATGTTTTAGACCTGGATGACCAACATGGATTGAATGATCTGGAGCCGATTAAAATCAATCAAAAATGGACCTTTATTAAATAAGCCTTAAGGTCTTTGATCAGGATAAATGCGGGAAAATTTCTAACTGTTTTGAATCACTTTAGCATCTCTACCCATCTCCTGCTCAACATCTCAGTGATGTCAGCAGATAGTTGATGATGTCATACTATCGCTACATCAGCCCCACTGCAGGTATCAAGTGCAGAGAGATTTACATTTGGGTGGGGTGTGTTCAAGCTGAAATCTACATTGCACTATTAGGGTAAAGCTGTCTACATGCAAAAGCAGAGAGTATTTATGCTGCAGAGAAACAATATACGTGGATTGGTTGGCTCCCCTTTCTTGGCAATATGGACACAAATAGCAAATGAAATGCTTTTTTGCATTACTGAATCCAGCTCATTATACAGAAGATGATACATATTGTAGCCGCTAAATTATTATTTTAGTATATTACTCCTTTATTTAATTAGTAATTACTGGACTTTCTAGCACATTCTGAGTCACACCAACACCTATGTTAAGGCTGTGATGCCTGCATCTGTAAGCTTATACACCAGACGATTTTATTATATACTAAAACTAATACTGTTTTTCCACCAAAATCCCGGGTCACACAACTGGGATTTTGACGCAGGATTTTGGTAGATCCCTTGCATGGTCCCTGATTCCCTGTTTAACTGTGTTTATCCCATTTCCACTGAAAAGGGAAACCCAGACAGCAGGGGGAGGCACCTGCAGGAGATCAGCGGTTGGCACTGGTGGTGGAGGGTCAGCGATGGGTGGGCAGGCACGGGCGTGGGGGTATCAGTGGGGGGGCAGGCTGGTCGGAGATGGGTGGGCATCGGCGGGGAGCCAGGGTCAGGTGGGCACTGGTGGGGGGGGTGTTTGTCAGCGGCAGATGGGCAGACAATGGCAGCCTCCCCTGTCCAGGTCGAATAACCTGGTTATGAGCCATTTCCACTGCTCATTACCCGGGCTTAACCCACTAAAAACCCTGCTTGGTTCCCGGGTAAGAATCCCGGGTTTCTAGACCAAGGATTTTTACCTGGTCACCATTTCCACTGACAAAAATACAGAGTCGATGCGCATTCACATGCAAAAATCTGGGATTTTTAAGTCAATGGAAAAGGGGTATAAGATTCCCACTCGCAGCGATGCAGTTTCATCTCAGAACCTCTTTAGATGCATCATCTTTGCACCATTAGACACACCATTAAAACTTGGACCAGCGCTATTGCAGGTGCATGTTCTGGTTGATTCACAAGGCTGCGAGTCCCCCAGACGACGCCCGCCGAATGCCGGTAAACATAAACATCCATTCGCTGGCTATGTGGAAACATCCACATCATTCGATGGTCACCAACAAGAAAATGATGTGGTGAGTGCACCCATATCTGGTCATTTAGATTTGTGTCCACACTCTAGTGGAAGTGGGTGCCAGGGGCGGGCAGCTGACATCACCGGAAGTCAGCTGCCCTCCCCCGGCACCCACATCACCGGGTGATTTCCATGGAAATGCCCAGTATTTGCATGGGAACAGCCATGAAACACTGGGCGTTTCCATGGGCGAGACTACCCGCAGCCGCCCCCCGGTATTTGGTGTGTGCTGCTGACGAACACCCTGTTTGCCGTGGCCGAACGCACCCTGCATCTGCATAAATGCATCTGTGTGCATACTCAGACGCACAACATCGGTTCCCCGTGCAAACGTACAGGGGATGCAAATCAACCAGAATAAGGGCCAGATTCTCTAAGCTTCAAAAGTGATAAAATGGAGAGTGATAAACAGCCAGCCAATCAGCTCCTACCTGCCATTTTTCAAACACAGTCGGTGACATGACAGGCAGGAGCTGATTGGCTGGTTGTTTATCACTCTCCATTTTATCACTTTTGAAGCTTAGAGAATCTGGCCCTAAGTCCCTTGGTCCAGCCAGGGCCTCTTGTGTGACCAGTTGTGGGTCTTTAAATGTAGCTGTCAACAGTGACACACTCCACATCTCCTTAGCCACACCCCCATTTACACATGCACTAAACCATCGGCCAAGTGTGTACACCACATAGGCATTGCATGAGCCTCAGAGTCGGGCCCTTTCCCTGCCATGACCCCCTTTGAACATCCAGGCTGCTAAATGAATCATTTACCACAATGCTAAAACTATATTATATAAAAAGAGAAAAAAAAACAAGATATCTGGAAATCTGTAAAGAACTAATTGTGGATTCTAAGAAAGTACTGGAAGTGTAATGATAACAGTTATAGCTAAAGAGGAGGTTAGAAATATAATATCTTTAGTGGACGCCAGGGGGTATAATCCTATAAACATTTATAGATCTTTTACGCTCAGAAATTGAAGCACTAAAGATGGAACAATTAAAAATCTCATTTCCAATACATCTCAATTTTAGCAATTTTATTTAGGCAAAAAAACCTTTTAAATCAGCCTAACGCAATCTCGCGCCGCCATCTGGGGACGATCTCTAAACAGAAAATAACCGATTTTGGAAATAGGTTTCCTTAGGGCTTGTGTACACAAGTTTCGTTCTGCTGTGTGATCTAGAACAAAGTGTCACACACACAGCAAAAGGGCACTCAGACGGGTACCTGGGAGTCAGGGATACAGCGCAGCCGAAGACTATTACAAATGATGTTTTAGGATTCCAAATCTGTATACAGAGAAAATGCAGAACTGGGAAAAAGATTATCGCAGCAAACTGCTCACTGAGCAAGTTTGTGCATGGTATAATGGCCGTACCTGGGGCAGGGGGTTACGTTTGGCAGAGGCACTGTAGCTGTGTGCCCGATCAGCACAAACTGAAATCTGATTTTGCAGGAGAAGATGCTAGACAATTATAGGAAAGCGTGGAAATTGTGGGTCTTTGGGAAACATTGAAATAAAGGTTTAAGCCGGCAGGATGCAGAGTTAACGCATCTTGTCATGCTCTATGCCCACTGTGCTGACCGTGACCCCTAAATCATACTTGCCTAGATTTGAAAACTAGAATCAGGGAGATGACAGCAGAATGAGGCACTGAGAGGGTGTGTCCCACTCTGCCCAAGGGTTGTGTGTATAGCTCCACATATGGGCATGTCTAGCTCCACATATGGGCGTGTCTAACTCCACATATGGCTGTTTCTGTGCTTAAATGCTTATTATTGCAATGTATTTCTATATAACATAAGTAACAATGTATTTTACAAAGTTTTGATACTAAAATTGCTTCATGCAATATGGGGTTTCTTGTTTGCAACTATATATTGACTGTAAAAGTTTTTTCTTTTCACTCATTAAAGTGATCCCTATGCAATAAATTCCAAATGTAATTTGACCTTGTGCGAATTCATCCCTAAGCATAGAAGTATGTTTTCAGTGTATTTAATATTTAATTGAGAACAATGACTTCTGCAACTTGTAGGCACTTGTATAGTACTAACATGATCTCTATCCCTTACATCAGCAGCCTATGGATGAGTGCACACCAGCACATAATAGATAAGACGTGTGTGTGTGTGTGTGTGTGTGTGCGCGTGTGTGTGTGTGTGTGTGCGAGTGTGTTTCTGTCTCTCTCCTGTCAAGGTCTCCCACATGGCGGATAACTAGAGGTGTCCGCAGGGCAGCTACAGCAAATTACAGGGATTACAGCAGATTACCTGTACAATGCAGACCAGCAGGAGATTTGGTACTCTTTACCTAGAACGGCGCCCATCGCGGTGATCGCGACATCGCGGGCAGTACATAAACGGCCGCGACGCGATGCCCGCGATCACCGCGATTTTCCCATAGGGAACAATGTTAAAAAGCCTGATTGACCGCGATTTTGCATTCAATGCCTCAATGCCCGCGATTTTCACATAGGAATCAATGTTAAATGGGCTACAGAGCCCAAATAGGCAGAATTAACCCTTAAATGTCCCCCCAATTTTTGTACGCCACCCCACGATCCACGCCAACCCGAAGCGTGGCGAGCGCAGCGAGCCCGCGAGGGGCGGCGGTACGCGTCCTCCGACCTTTTCATGCCCTACTATCCACGTCGGCGTGGAGTTGAGAATAGAATAGTGTGGCGAGCGCAGCGAGCCACCGAGCCCGAAGCGTGGCGAGCGCTTCACAGGTGTCCGTGGCCACGCGGACACCTGTGAAGTCCGCGAAGGGACGCGTTTACCTGTGAAGGTATCCGCGTCCCCTCGCGGGGCTCGCTGCGCTCGCCACACTATTCTATTCTCAACTCCACGCCGACGTGGATAGTAGGGCATGAAAAGGTCGGAGGACGCGTACCGCCGCCCCTCGCGGGCTCGCTGCGCTCGCCACGCTTCGGGTTGGCGTGGATCGTGGGGTGGCGTACAAAAATTGGGGTGACATTTAAGGGTTAATTGTGACTATTTGGGCTCTGTAGCCCATTTAACATTGATTCCTATGTGAAAATCGCGGGCATTGAGGCATTTTAAAGTAAAATCGCGGTCAATCAGGCTTTTTAACATTGTTCCCTATGGGAAAATCGCGGTGATCGCGGGTACACGATTTTTATGTACCCGCGATTTACCCGCGATGCCCGCGATGACCGCGATTTTTTACCCCCGACGCCCGCGATTCTAATCGCGGGCGCCGTTCTAGGTAAAGAGTACCGGAGATTTATTATAAAAACAAGAGCCTCCTGCAGGATGCAGGAAGACAACTATGCCCTAAACCTGTGGCATCAGGACATCCCCCCTAGGGACCGCATTCCTGGGCCTGGTCAAAAGCCAGATCAGATGATTGGCTATGGTAAATCTATGCACCTTCCTTGTATGAAAGTACCATGTGCAGTCTCTCTAACATTTGTATTGCTCTAAATCATTCGTGCATGTACATAAACGTCTATTTTTATCTCCTAAACTCATTTCAGTCCTGATTCTCCAGTCTCCCCGCCAGAGGAAAACGCTTAACCTGTCTGAAATGACATCACTGAGTCACAGCTTTTCAATGATTGTGATAGAATAAACAGGAATGGAAATGAGGTGCGAGACTTAACACCATTTGTGCTGTATAATTTCCTCATCTACTCCCCAGTGTTTGCACTACATGTACTGTATATACTAGATCAGTGGTGTCAAACTCATAGCCCTCCAACTGTTGTTGAACTACGCATCCCAGCATGCCCTGCCACAGATTTTATATAATGGATTGCTAAAATTGTGGCAGGGCATGCTGGGACATGTAGTTTCACAACAGCAGGAGGGCCATGCGTTTGACACCACTGTACTAGATGTTCTCAGGATAGCAGGCTGACTTCAGCACTTCTGAACACCCCCTTCTGCACCTTTTGTCTGACCATCCAATCCGCAAGACTTTATGGCAACACAGGATTCAGTCGGCAGGTCGACAGTAATAAGGTTGACAGTCAATTGGTCGACAGGCCATGCAGTGCCAGATTAAGGTCTGAATGGGCCTGGAGCTGAAAATTATCAAGGGCCTATTATGCGCAATAATAGGGGTTGTGGCCAGCACCTAATAAAGTGGGGGGCGTGACCAGTGTTCTGGTTGGGTGGTCTGCTCATGGGTGTGTCTCTATTTGTGTAAATACTTTCAACTAAATATATATGCCTGGAAAAGGCAGGGGGTTGGCCAGTGGCGTAGCTTGTGTAAGGCAGCCCCCACTGCCACTTGGGGGAGTGAGCGGCAGAGCGGGGTCTGTGTGGGCACCGGCACCCGCCCGGCGTACTAACAATCATCTGACTCATAGGCGTGTGCACGGGGGTACTGGGGGTGCACAGGCACCTCCTAATGACCCCTGCACGATTGCAGCACCTCCAGTGACCGGCATCTGCAGCACCCGCCCGTGGCCCAAGCAAGCCTACTTCCTATTGATGACACTCCCCTCCGCAGCTGCTGTGCCTGTGTCACACTGCATTGCAGGCAGCAGCGTTGCCAGCACAGAGGCTCCCTCCCTCCTCCCTGGGTCTAATAACCCGAGGGGGCGGAGCTACACGAATGGAGGGTGCTACAAGGAAGGAAGACTGTCTACTGGAAAAAAGAAGGAGAGCTGCCAGCCTGAAGTGTCCTGAACTAGTTGAGTAAAATGTGAGTGTACTGCAACTGGTGTGGACATATGTATAGGCAGCACTACTAGTGTCAGCAAATGGTGTGGGCATATGTATAATCAGCGCTACTAGTGTCAGCAACTGGTGTGGACATATGTACAGGCAGCGCTACTAGTGTCACCAACTGGTGTGGGCATATGTATAATCAGCGCTACTAGTGTCGGCAACTGGTATGGACATATGTATAATCAGCGCTACTAGTGTCGGCAACTGGTATGGACATATGTATAGGCAGCATTACTAGTGTCACCAACTGGTGTGGGCATATGTATAATCAGCGCTACTAGTGTCAGCAACTGGTGTGGACATATGTATAGGCAGCACTACTAGTGTCAGCAAATGGTGTGGGCATATGTATAATCAGCGCTACTAGTGTCAGCAACTGGTGTGGACATATGTACAGGCAGCGCTACTAGTGTCACCAACTGGTGTGGGCATATGTATAATCAGCGCTACTAGTGTCGGCAACTGGTATGGACATATGTATAATCAGCACTACTAGTGTCGGCAACTGGTGTGGACAAATGTACAATAATGCACAATATGCTTCATAAACAGGGGCATTGCGCGCCAAAGGTGCGCATTAAAAATTTACACCATAATGCCCATTACATGTTAAGCCACACACCATAATGTCCATTATGTACACAAAAATACCTATTAAAAATTATGCTATATAAGTGCTGCTTACCTACATGCTCATTGCTAGGGGTTCCATGCTCATTGCCAGTGGTTCCATGCTCATTGCCAAGGGGGAATACATGCTCACGGTAACTGGGGGCATGTCACCGCTGAGCAGAAATTACAGCCATTGACAGCTGGGCAGAGAGCAGGGGGCAGCCCTGCTGTATTCAGAGCACTGCAGGTACCGGCTATTTGAAATAATACCCATTTCACACCAGAAAATGCAGGGACTTACCCGCGAATATGGTCCAAGGAACATGCAGGGACATTCCAGGGCTGGCCCCTTTTACACCAGCCTAGTCCCTTCATTTTCTGGTGTGAGGGGGGAGAGAAAACCACATCACCACCCCCCCCCCCTCCCCTTAAACAACCAGCTATATCTTCAGAACCAGCTGACCCATTTACATGTGGGCTTTGAATGATTTTGGTCCCGTGAAACTGGGCCATTTGGTTCCAGAGAAATCTGCCCTTAAACAACATGAACAGCCATGAAATTACATTTCAGAAATAAGAAAATTGGTTTACCTGCACTACCTCTAGAATCAATGAACCCATATGGACCAGCCTGGTATCAGATTGAAGGCCCAGCGATTTGGGTTTGACTGAGATCCACCTCGAGCTTCTGTGATGCCAGAGGGGGAACTGGCAGCCGTTGGAACCGGGTGGGGATTGGAATTAGCGGATACCATGTTATCTTAGGGGGAAAACTTTCCAGCTTTGCCTGGCGGTATCTCCGGTTACCGGGGGGCTAGCAACGCGGGGCCGGACTCGTTGGAAAGCCCTAGCCCTTAGCTATTTGGACAGTGGGCCTGGAGCTGTAGCTCCATCAGGCCCATTGTTAATCTGGCCCTGAGGCCATGTGTTGACACATGTAAATGTTTGACATACCTCACGTCAACATGGTCAAAAGATCTACACAAACAATGGGTCAACATTGCTTGTGTCCCCTATGGGGGAAATTTACTAAGATGGGAGTTCTATTTCACATGGGATGTTGGTATGGGCAACCAATCAGAATACACTTTTATTTAGCACCTGCTAGAAGATAATAGATAGTATCTGATTGGTTGCCCTCGGCAACATCCCATGCAGGGGGACGCTTCAAAAACTATTGTCAGGATGTGATTGGCTGCATTAGCCCACCTCTCCACCTGCCCCATTAAGAAGGTCTCATACTGTACATCTCCCCTGGGGTGAAATACTGTACTGCAGGCATGTTCAAATGATGGCCCTTCAGCTGTTGTAAAACTACAAGTCCCATCATGCCTTGCCACAGTTTTGCGATTAGGGAATGTTAAAACTATTACAGTAGTAGTAGTGGTGGGTAGAACCGCACAGACCGAAGTCATGTGCTAATCAGTGCCAGTGCCAGCCATTTCACCGCCCCAGGCAAAATGTGGGGGGGGATTGTGGGTGCTGCTCACCTGGGAGTGGGGGTGCGGCCGACCCGCCACCCACCCGCTTCAGCGCCCGGTCCACCGCAGGTGGGGGGACGCCAGGCTGCTCAATTGCTCCACGGGGTGGGGGGTGCACGCGCCAGTGTGCGCCGTTCATCTGCTCCAGTGTGTGGGACAGATACTGGCGCCTTTCACCTGCTGGCTGCTCCACGGAGGGTGGGGATGCGGCAGAGCAGACCCGGCTCTCACCTGCTCCAGCGTCTGGTCCGGGGAGGGGGGGGGTTGTTGTTGTTGCTGCACCAGCGCCACTGGGATGGGGTAATGCGGGCGCCGTTGACATGCACACACTATGCAGGAGTTGTTGGTAAATCAGGGTGTGCTGGTGTGAGGATGATCACACTTCATGCCGCCCTCCAGTGGCCGGCGCCCCAGGCAATTGCCTAAAGCTGCCTAGTGGTGGCGCTGGTGCCAATTCAATTGAAGGAATATGAAGTAACCAATATATTAGAATACTTGTGAATAGATTCTGGTAGTCATTAATTGGTGCTGCGCTCAAACATTCAGTAAATTGGACTGAATATACAAGGGTTTGTTTGCAAAGACGCAAACGGAAAGGCAAATGGGCTTTTTGGGTGCACTCTTGGAAATGAACAGTTTCAGATGTGTTAGTGATTTAATTTAAAACTTAACTTTTATTAGACTTATCGTACTAAAAGTGTTCAACTTAATAGACAATAATAGATATTACTTTATAAAACAAACAATGTCCGCATATGCAAATCCTGCTCTGCTATAATTGTTTAATCAGTGTACATGCAAGACAATTGTACGGTTCAAGTTACATTGATATCAATTTACTAGTAACAACGATCATTCAGATTCTTGGCTTAGCAATATAATATTACTTTCTCTGATTAATCACCAAGGTGAGAATAATTGGATTTAATTAAAGTCCCAATTGTTCAAATCAACAGTAAATCTGTTTTTTGAAAATCATAAGTTCACTTTCGTGTTTGTGCGACTGGTCACTTCAAGTAGCCCCCCCCCCCCCCCCCCCCCACACACACACGCGTTATCACTCAAAATATATTAGATTTCTATAATAATGACTGTTGGTTAAATTGCTACCTGTGGCATGGGTTTGTGGCTTGGAAAGCCACCAAGGTAGGACAACAAAAAGGTAAGGAGGAACTCCTGCAGTAGTTTGCTCCTAAGCATCTGCTGTCCGATCACCTACCCTGCTGTACATACCCAGATATTCAGTAGGAGTTTCCTCTCTGATTACTGGTCTGGCCCCTCATTGGTTTAATTAGGTTCTACCCTCCAGTGGGGTATGGTGGTACAATCTGCAGGTTGGTATCAAATGAGAGTACCAGGTTGACTGCTTCTAGGAGGAAAACTGAAAAACACTTCTGCTGTCGGGCTAGGCATGTGACGCCCCCTGATGCAATCAACAGTGCAGGGAAGGCATCATCTGTCCAGTCGGATGAGAGAGTGTTTGAAATATAGATAAGACATAAATGTTCAGGTAGTGAGTGTGCACAGGCTTCTGCTTTCAGGGATCTGTAGTTCACGTCGAATCCCTAATGAGAGAGTCTTATGCTGGTCACTCACATATCCTGGATAGTATAGAGCAGGCATGTATTTGAATCCACAAAAAACTGTTTAGTGATAAGATAAGATAAACTCCAACTCCAGGGGAGACAAAATTCACCCATCAAAGGTGATTCTGATAAAGATATTTGCATTATATACTGTACTAGATTATAAATAACAAACTACCCTGGTCAGTACAATTCTCTCCCTCTCCCTCCAGATTTTCTCTCTCCTCTAAACTCTATACGGTACTTATGTACTAGCAGGGTGCCCGGCTACACTACGCTGTCAACGTACCTTAGGCTACATTGTCAGCGTAGCCTAGCCGGGCGCCCTGCTAATATGTGCGGACTTACTGCGGGCGGCGGGGCTTGACCGGCAGGGCTTGACCAGCAGGCTCGGCGGCGGGGCTCAGCGGCGGGGCTTCATCGGCGGCCTCTGCGGGATGAAGGACGGGCAGCTGGGCTTCAGCGGCGGCCAGGCGGAGAGGGGGAGATACAGCCTGCGGTGGGGAGAAGCGTCCTGGGGCGGCAGCAATGGACATCATTCAGCGCAGTGCCATTGGGGGAGCATCACATGGTTTCCCTGCTCCCCCAGCGGCACTACACTTTTTAATTAACTCCAGGCCCACGTGGACACTGGGGTATGACCAGGGACGGATTATAATGGAGGCACAAGGGGTCAGTGCCCCTGGGCCCCCCACTAGCTAGGGGCCCCCTGTGGTTGGCATGTATTTTTCAAAAAAAGAAATTAAATATTTTTTTTTTAGCTTAAGGTTTTGTGCATGGGAGTGGGGTAGTGCTGCAGCTTCACCTATCTGCCAATGTGACAATGATTAATGGTGCTGAGCATCAGGAGCCAAGGCACACTGATTGCACAAGTGTGCAGTGCATTACTGGGAGTTGACTAAGTCCCATGACACTTTAAACCAGAGGGCAGAGGCTGAGAGGTTTGTGCTGAGCTCTAATTGGTGGAGCTCATTACATGCCCATGGAGAACAGCAGCAGCAGCTTAGTCATGGGAGGGTTTTTAATCAAAGGCAGCACTAGGACTGTGAGGTCTCCTACAGAGTAAGGTGCAGAGGGACAAACACAGGCTTTTCATATGGTACAGTATGTATTTATGTGTGTGTGTGTGTGTGTGTGTGTGTATATATATATATATATATATATATATATATATATATATATATGCAGTTACCCATTGACCAAGTTTATACTGCCTTTACTCTGTGTTTTGACAGTGTAATATTCTCCCATGCAGTGTGCGGCCAGTAATGACAAGTGCAAGGGGGCCCCCTGGCTAAAGTACCCCGGGCCCCCCGAAGGCTTAATCTGGCACTGGGTATGACGTGGATAGTGGGGATATCACCATTATGTATTAGCACAGCTCCAACTACATAAATTACGTAGTATACATAAGTTACGTAGTTTACGTAGCCAGCATAGTGGTGTATTGGTATTCTCAATACACCACTACACAAACTACGTAATGGGTGCCCTGCTAATACATAAGTACTCTCTACACCAGACCTGGCCAAAAGGTAGATCCTGATCTACCAGTAGATCTTGAGGCATCCGCTGGTAGATCACGGCCAAATTAACAAAATACACGTGAACTTGAACATCTGACGTTTCAGAACGCCAGCTCCCGGTAGTGCCCCTGATGTCATGACGGCACCGGAGTGCTGTGAAGAGCCCTCTGCAGCTGCTATATATCAGTCTGGCCCCACACCCACATATGCTGGGCTTACCGCTCTGTACCAGCACAGAGGCTCCTCACAGCACCAAGTACACCCTGAGCGACTCCTGGATGTAGTGTGTGGGGTGTAATTGTCTGATATGGGTAGTACAGTGGCTGCAGGCTGATGCTGCTGGAGTACAGCCGCTGCCTGCTCCGTTGATACAATACCCGAGTGGTTCCGTGCTTGTGTCCTGGTTATCAGTCGCTGGCTGACTAATAGATCCTATAACAGAAGAAAATGGCTGTGCGCTGTCGGACCATGGTTTTTGTTTGGGTGGTTACTGCGCTATGTGGTGGAAGCGGCTTCTTTATAACAAGATACTTAGGGGATGGTAAAAAGCGCTAAAAGAAAAAATTCTGAAAAAATGGGGTAATTATTTTGAGTGGTACCTGTAAATGAAAAAGTGGTTAGTAGTAAATGTTTACACCCTTTTGGGGAATATGTAAAAGGGATATGTAGAAAGGATGGACTAGTGCTCTCCCTAAGTCTGACCCTTACGTGCTTCCGGTATGATGATGGTACTCCGTATGCCAGATTAGGAGCAGCCGGGATGCCGCCTGATGTTGTTGCGGCGCTGTCCCGTCCGTCTGACTGTCTGATCGGCAGGGCGCACTGTCAGAGCCGTCGCTGGATGTTAGTTGCGGCTATCTCAGTGCGCGTCCGTGACTGCCGGAAGTCGGAGATCGTGGAACCGGAAGTTCGCCGCGGCCGCTGGGCAGGGTTTCAGGGTGAGCTTGAGAGCAAGTGTGAGAGTCCTCCTTACGGGTCCAACGGAGTACCATCATCATACCGGAAGCACGTAAGGGTCAGACTTAGGGCCTTATTCTGGTTGGAGCGGCCGGGCCGTACGCGCACGTCCCGGGGTTTTTAATGATCTGCGCATGCGTACATTCGCTAATGCGCAGGCACGAACACTCCACAACGCTCACGGACGGGTCTCTACGTGCGAAAAAACCTGTACGCGAGTGTACGGGCATTGGGGGCGGCATAGGGGCGTGATGAGGGGAGCGGCCGAAATAATGAGGGAAAATGGGCGTAAATATGGGCGTACACGGGGGTGTGCACCAAAAATGAGCGGTGCTACTACCGCACGATCGACTAAGGCACCGTTCATTTCGGACACAAAACAGGCGGCCGCCAACCGCCATCTCAAACCACCCCTACAGATACCGCATGCCAGCGTGCGCCTGGGTTAGCTAATTTACGCGGATTACTACCAAACACATACACCTGAATGTAATAACCAATGCTGCAGTCTATTAAGTCCAAACCATGATTTCACTACCTGCAAGCCACACACAGCACTCTAAGCTTATCTTTCTATACTTCTCTACATTTAAAGGTTTGTTTAATTTAAGGTAAGAATCTTTGTAAGACCTGCTTATATATGCAAAGGTAGGTATTTGTTAAACAGTTAGACACATTCACTACGTGCTTTCATAGACTTTACACAGTAGCACACTCAATCGACACAAGTCGACATGTGTCAACGTGTTCACTCTAATACAAACATAGGTTTTGTATTTATGATACAATAACATAAACCACATCTAACACCTACAAAGGATGTTTCAGCAATGTTTTAATCCCATGGCCACTATTTTGCACATTAATTAATTCAATTAATTAATTAATTTTCATAATTATAGTTGAAAGGGAAGATATGCTGGTCCATATATGTGAAGGGTATGTCAGCGTACACGGACGTACGCTCACTCTCACGAGCGGTGACATAAGCTGACTTTTCTATTGAAAACAATAGGGACCCGTCCGTGCAAGCTGGCGTACGCTCAGATAGCCGCAAGAAGTCGGTGGGAAGACGGCCGAGAGACGTCCGTAAACGGTGGTGTACGCTCAATTGTACGCCAGTTGTCGGAGTGTAAGGGCTGGCCCGTCCGTGTACGTTGGCGTACGCACATTTGTACGCCACTCCCCTTCGACGTTGTTTCTGGCCGTACGTATGCGGCTGAGTTGTGGGTGGACTTAACCCCAACGGCCGCGTGCGGATAGCGTACGTTAATAGCGAACGTACGCACGTTTGGCCGCTCCGATCAGAATAAGGCCCTTAGGGAGAGCACTAGTCCATCCTTTCTACATATCCCTTTTACATATTCCCCAAAAGGGTGTCGGACCACGGTGTAACAAATTATGAGCAATCACAAATATTCTGTTCAGGCAGCAGTCAGATGCGGGTACTTGGACCACATATAGAAAGATCACAAAGAGAGAAAAAGACAGACTGTGCTAAAATAGAAATCAAATGTAATCCAAAAATAAACATAAAGGTATCAGAGCAATTAAAATACAAAATAAAATCTATCAATATGAAACCAATTTCATTTGAAGGTCACTATGGCCAGTATTAGTAATACTATTAGTAATCCAATCACATATAGCATCTACCATTCTTATATATGTGATTATATAACTAATAGTAGAGAAACGTGTATGCTGCATGGGTGTATATTGTGTGCAGGTATTTTAGCAATTGTCCGCGTTGATCGTCCGTGCGAATGTGGGGCAGAGAATCGGCTGGCCTGCGAGGCGTGAGACTTACTTTTACCGAGCGAATGATTTTAAGCTCAAACAGTCCGAGCGCTCTCACAGTGGAACGAAGCCACCGCCCAGCACATGTAGTCACCACCCAAGTATACGCCCTGGTTACCGCCTAGTTGTGCCCAGATTTGTGGCCGCGCCAATCCATATGCCCACATTACGACTACTGCCTGAGTTTGTTCGCTAGCGTATTTCTACTCATATGGTCGCGAGTGTGCACGGTTGCCCAAACCTACACATGCGCCTTGCGAATGGTACGCATGCGCAGTGGGCTAAGATACACTCAGCAAATTAATTGGTGTCCGAGCGAGGCAAGCAGAATGTGGCCCTATGTGTGTAAGAGCGATCAGCAAAACTAAATCTATTGTGGGAAGCATAGGGCCTGTGAGCCTGGTTCAGAGGTGGATGCTATGTATGTATGTATGTAAATATATATATATATATATGTATGTACTGTATGTATGTATGTTTGTGTATGTATGTATGTATGTATGTATATGTATGTGTGTGTATATGTATGTTTGCAGGGCCGGCCACTGGAGGGCGGCAGTTCGCCCCTCGCCCCCCGTGCAAAGGGGGTCCATGGCGACTTCTCACAGGAGCCTGCAGTGGTGTCCTTGCCGCGCGGATACCTGCGGTGCTGAGTATAAAGCTGGCGGCGGTGGGGGGTCCCTTCAGTGAATAAGAAATAACTAGCGCTATGCGGTGGCGCGGGAAGCGCTTCTGTTTTAAAAACACTGGCCGTACGGCGCACGCTGATTGGCTGAGATTCACGCTGATTGTGCAGTTCTTGATTCTTATGTATTTATATCTACAGAAATATACAGTTACCATCTCTACTGGCAGCAATGCCATGTGCAACTGTGCCCGCCATCGTACAGTTAGATTTACGGGTCTGCAGTTTCCGGTACTTTCATGCATGCGGAAAATAGCAAAACAAAATATCAGTACATGGGCCACCTCTGAATCAGGCCCATTGACAATGGTAGATCTCCGCTAAATATGTGAACTAAAAGTACCTCCCAACATGACCCATTCAAAGAGGGACAAAATGCTCTGCTCCTGGACTTGCTGCCAGTGGTAGTTGCAGAGGTGGGACTGCACCAATGTCGCAAATTCAAAAAGGGGAGCCACACCTGCCAGTGAGTCCAGACTGTGGTGTTTAGGGTGGCAGTTGGTGGGGCTCCCCTATCTGAATTGTGGACTGTGCTGCAGCCCTGCAACTGCCACTGACATGAATGTCCAGAAAGAGAGCATCTTATCCCTCCTGGAATGGGTTATGTTGGGAGGTATTATTCCGGGACACAAAAATCTGGCCACCCCTGCTAGAAAACAATGTAACTACAGTGAAAATTGTGTTCATATAAAACCTCACATTCCCAAAGATTTATAGGGAAATCCTGCCATCAAATAATATATTAGATTCTGATGTGAATGTAATATTTAAAGTGAGAAGTGAAATCACATTTCCCTCAGGTCAGTCATGCAAAAGACAAAGGAGCTGTGATGTCATAATGGGCCTCAAACCACAAACTGGCCAATCAGGTGGGGTCTGTGAGGTCATAGTGATGTCATAATCAGGGCTGTACTGAGGCTGTCTCACTCATTCACCTCACAGAACTCCGGGCAGTGCGCAGCTCACCAGCAGGAGGACATACTCACATAAGGTTAGTGACTGGACAGAGATAAGGGCAGGTTAGTGCGATGCGGCGGCAGACTCGAAGCGCGACTACTGTAATATATGACTGATCACCTGACCGACAGGACAGTATTGGATAAAAACAGAATCTCACACCTAGGGAGGCAGAACCGTACCTAGCAGCCATTAGGGCTGTGACTGGGACACCTAAGGGCGGTGTCTGGATGGCGCTGGATAAACCCTGTATGGAGCGGTTAGGACGTGTCGCAAGGCACTAAGGTGTCCTATGCTGCATCAAGTCCCCCATTCGGATCCCTACTTATTAATGTGCAGGAGTGTGAGAGATGTATATTGTGCTTTAGCCATTACTTTGTTATTATCTGATACTGTTGTTATAGCTTTATCATAGTTTGGGCTCCATGTAAGAGTGATACTAAATACTGGCAGCATATTGTGTTAGTGTCAGTGTGATACGCAGGATATGCCGCTGGTATTTACCATCACACACAGTATCTTTCCAGCGAGGACCAGCGGTGTCCCCTCCTCCGCTGTATCCTCTGCTGTGTTGCCAGCAGCCTGTTGGCAATGGGTTACTGACTAATGCACATACATGACGGCCGTCTGTGTATGTGTATAGAGATCAGACCCGGTGGGGACATAGGAAACAGAGTTAGAGCTGTCCTATATATATCATTGCAGCCCTAACCCCTTATAGCACCAGAGACGAGTCCTAAAGGGGTTCTGGCTGATTCTTACATGGAGTCCTAATACTAATGGGTAGCTAGCTACCTTGTCTCTTTCCCCCTACCTTGTCTCTCTCGCCCCCTACCTTGTCTGTCTCGCCCCTTTACCTTGTCTGTCTCTCCCCCCTACCTTGTCTCTCTCCCCCATTACTGTGGACATGCGCGTGCCCCCCGGTGCCATCGGGTGCGTTCTTCATCATCTGAGAAAAAAGTTAAAATACAGATTTGGGGTGACAGAAGGGATGACGGGTTATATAAGGTTAGTGGGTGGGTGGTTTGGGCAAACTCTGCAAAGTCTCTTAATGCCTAGAGGGACGGGCAGTCCGTCAGCCATGGGTCCCCAGAGGTTTCCCCCACAGGGGGTTTTTCCTCTCCTGAGTGCTGATGGATGACTCCACCATCTTGTTCCTCTTATAGGACAAGTGTGTAAGAGTTCTGGAACAATCCTGTTCCAGTATTCCCTATTTTATAATGCAGAGCAAAAATAATATATACATTTTACTTAAAATAAAAGTTTGAATTTATTTATTAAATATATTTTGTGTGAATTTGTCTTTATTTATATTAATAAATGCTCCAAAAGGTCAGGAGGTCGCAGTGAGGGCTGGTGGGTAAATGAGATTAGAGGTGGTAATGGAAAGTAAATGGATTAGGCTTACACCCTGATCTCTGAGGTAACCATACAAATGGGAGGGGCGTATGGAGTAGGCTTACACCCTGGTCACTGAGGTGACCATACAAATGGGAGAGGCGTATGGAGTAGGCTTACACCCTAATCACTGATGTGACCATACAAATGGGAGGGGCTTATGGAGTAGGCTTACACCCTGATCACTGAGGTGACCATACAAATGGGAGGGGCGTATGGAGTAGGCTTACACCCTGATCACTGAGGTGACCATACAAATGGGAGGGGCTTATGGAGTAAGTTTACACCCCGATCACTGAGCTGACCATACAAATGGGCGGGGCTTATGGAGTAGGCTTATACCCCGATCACTGAGGTAACCATACAAATGGGCGGGGCTTATGGAGTAAGTTTACACCCCAATCACTGAGCTGACCATACAAATGGGCTGGGATTATGGAGTAATGAATCAATGCCTCCGACTAATATGTGCTCAAGGTTTGGTAGGGAAACATTATATTTGTATGTGTTGTATGTGAATAATGCAAGTCGGTTATATGATATATGGGTTATTAACTCCTGATAAATAATAATAATAATAATAATAAATACAAATAAAAACAAGATTTAAGAAAGGAAGAAGAAGAAAAAGAAGAAGAATTATATTTCTACAATATTTTCTCCAATTCGGCACAGGACACGTTACAGATAACGTGAACGTATTACAGAAGTTTAGGTTTCAGAGAATACAGAAATAATGAATAAAATACAAAGGTGTGACAGACATTTTGTGTTATCGATGCCAAGGATTATTCCTCCTACGCACATTGGGATTAGGAGAGATCATTGCATAACCAGTCACGGCTCTTTCTGCACAGGAGAGTCCCAGGCGAGGCGGCCATCTTGGACGCAGTACGTAGGTTAAAATGTGCAATTAGCAATACATGACAATAGGACATACAAGGGTAAAATAAAAAGCAAGCTATACCCCTTTCCCATCGCACCTACTGTGATTACCAGGTTCATGCCGGTTTCTTGCCGGTTCGACCCGGTAAGTGGTGCGATGTGAAAGGGGTTACTGGGTCCTGCAAAGCGGTAGCAACACGGCAATATGAACCAGTAAAAAAGAAGGGTTCTTACTGGTTCGTTGCCGTGTTGCTTTGCGGTGTGAACAGGTTAATAAGGTCGAGTGACTCGTTTCCCGTTCACACCAATGGAAGAGGCAGTGCTTGGAGCAGCACCAGCACTAAGCGTTGCCTCCTCCACCTCCCCCGATGATGCTCTGCCACGCCCCTGGGTGAGGTCAGCGAACTGGCAATATTGGCAGTTCGCTGAGGGGATGTGAACAGAGTAAAATGCAGGGTTGTCCAGGGACTGAACCGTTTCAAAGTCCCAGTGCGACACTGCATTTTGTGATGTGAAAGGGGTAGAACAGGATTCACACTGCAGAGGTTCCAATCACAGACAATAAGTACACAACTGACCGAAAGTAAAAAAATAAAT
Source organism: Crinia signifera (assembly GCF_055691185.1). Taxonomy (NCBI): domain Eukaryota; kingdom Metazoa; phylum Chordata; class Amphibia; order Anura; family Myobatrachidae; genus Crinia; species Crinia signifera. The sequence continues at coordinate 34,149,372 of NC_139226.1, forward strand.
AAGAAAAATTATATTAATTCCATGTTACATTTGGAAGATGTTAAACTCATGAATTGCATATTATAGAGGCATGATCCCACGTGGATTGCTGACAGCTCAGGAGTGATAACTGTGGGCAGTCTTAATGGTTCCATTGATACAGACTGTTCGGTAGGTCGTGTATGTTAGCAGCCTAGCGAACATATGTATGTATGTATGTATGTATGTTTGTGTATGTATGTGCAGTTGCTGATTCTTATATATTCATATCTGCAGAAATATACAGTTACCATCTCTACTGGCAGCAATGCCATGTGCAACTGTGCCCGCCATCGTACAGTTAGATGTACGGGTCTGCAGTAAGGGGTTTCCGGTACTTTCATGCATGCGGAATAGCAAAACTAAATATCAGTATATGGTCACCTCCGAATCAGGCCCATTGGTAGATATCCGCTAAATATGTGAACTAAAAGTAGATCCCGGGACACAAAAATCTGGCCACCCCTGCTCTACACTATCCAGGATACGTGAGTGACCAGCATAAGACTCTCTCATTAGGGATTCAATGTGAACTACAGATCCCTGAAAGCAGAAGCCTGTGCACGCCCACTACCTGAACATTTATGTCTTATCTATATTTCAAACACTCTCTCATCCGACTGGACAGATGATGCCTTCCCTGCATTGTTGATTGCATCAGGGGGCGTCACATGCCTAGCCCGACAGCAGAAGTGTTTTCAGTTTTCCTCCTAGAAGCAGTCAACCTGGTACTCTCATTTGATACCAACCTGCAGATTGTACCACCATACCCCACTGGAGGGTAGAAACTAATTAAACCAATGAGGGGCCAGACCAGTAACCAGAGAGGTAACTCCTGGTGAATATCTGGTATGGTACAGAGCAGGGTAGGTGATCGAACAGCAGATGCTTAGGAGCATCCTACTGCAGGAGTTCCTCCTTACCTTTTTGTTGTCCTACCTTGGTGGCTTTCCAAGCCACAAACCCATGCCACAGGTAGCAATTTAACCAACAGTCATTATTATAGAAATCTAATATATTTTGAGTGATAACGCGCGCGTGCGTGCGTGTGTGTGTGTGTGTGTGTGTGTGTGTGTGTGGGTGTGTGTGGATACTTGAAGTGACCAGTCCCACAAACACTAAAGTGAACTTATGATTTTCAAAAGACAGATTTACTGTTGAATTGAACAATTGGGACTTTAATTAAATCCAATTATTCTCGCCTTGGTGATTAATCAGAGAAAGTAATATTATATTGCTAAGCCAAGTATCTGAATGAACGGTGTTACTAGTGTATTGATATCAATGTAACTTGAACCGTACAATTGTCTTGCATGTACACTGATTAAACAATTATAGCAGAGCAGGATTTGCATCTGCGGACATTGAATGTTTTATAAAGTAATATCTATTATTGTCTATTAAGTTGAACACTAATTGAATAGATTAAGAGTGTCACTTTTCCTTTTAGTACAATAAGTCTAATAAAAGTTAAGTTTAAAATTAACTCACTAACACATCTTAAACTGTTCATTTCCAAGAGTGCACCCAAAAAGCACATTTGCCTTTCCGTTTACGTCTTTGCAAACAAACCCTTGTATATTCAATGTTAAAACAATGGCAAGGCATGCTGGGATGTGTAGTTTCACAAAAGCCGGAGGGCCACAGTTTGGACATGCCTGCTGTACTGTGTGCAGACTATGATGGTGTTCTAAGCATAACTTTATTCTGAGAACTTTTGGCTGTGCTGGGAATAACACAGACACATTTTTGTTGTTGTTGTTCCAAAACCTTGGTAACCTTATTGGAGGAGATAATCTTCTTACATTGATGTGTCGTGCTTCCAAATCTGTCATAAAGCAATGCCAAGAGTCGCCAACATTACACCGTGGCCCAGGAGTACACAGTAATCCCGGCATAATACACAGTCTGAATCCGATTCACTGCTGAGGATATTGTCATTTGATTCAATGCTTTAGAACTCAATAAATTGTTTTTATTCGCACCACTGACATGTGCCATGCACCCAATAGATGGATGCGCTTTGCATTTATCTGCTGCTTGGCCAAAGAGTCAACAGGGCTTCTGGGTAACATAAACCTGCTTATCTCTCAGAAAGAATGGGAGATTCTGCTGGACCCGTGGGAGTGAAAGTCGTCTCTCTGGATACAGGTCATCATAGTTGCCTACCCTCTGGCATCCTGCAGGAGGCTCCTGTTTTTGCCATAAATCTCCTGCTGACCTGTATTGTACTCCTAATCTCCCGGATTCTTCAGATTCTGCCAGGGGTGTCACTTAGGAGTTTCTTTACAATAAAGTGATTTTCTGTAATCACTGTGATATGCTGTAGCTGCTCAGGAATCCCTGCTGACCACTCTTAGTATCCCCCATGTGGTAACCCCCGACATGAGAAAGAGACAGCAGAACAATGATCACACAGGGTCTTTGGTATCTGTGCTGGTGTGCACTGATCCATGGCATGCTGCTGCTGTTAACAGTAAGGGTAAGAGTTTATGTTATACATTTTCGTTCGTTGGAAGGCTTGCCACTTAGCAACAGCTGGTAGGCTTGCACCTAACCGACCAGCTGTTGTTAGGTGGCAATCCTATTCCCTAGAGCAAAGAGAGTTTACTGATCATAGATTCCTGCAATTCCCACTGCAGAACTTCTCTCTGGGACCCAGGAATGGGGGAGCCTGAGAGGGTGGGAGAGAGTGCTGTGAGGTGATTGATGCAACTGAAGTTCTCCGGACCCCTGAATATTATTTCACAATTCATTTGATTGATTCTGAAGCAGAACACCTAGCCCATTACAAGTATGACTAGCTTACTACTATAATGCACATTTAGGGGCTCAGAGGAGTTTGTGGTTTTATTTTTTACAAAAACAACTCCACATTATATTAAATATTGATATTGATAAATATGCTAATGCCCCCAAAGATTAGAGAACATTACTAAATGCAGAAAAGTGTGGAAATTATATTGTAGTATAATATATACAGACATACTTGCCTACTCTCCCAGATCCTGTGGGGGGAGGGGGGGGGGGAGTCATTTGCACCCCTGGAAGAGTTGGCACCACTCCCACATTCTGCCCCCTTCCTATTGAAGTGGGCATAACAGGGAGCTAACCTGCAGTCTAGTGGAGGGGGCGGAGCCTCATCACACAATTCTGTGCCAATTGCTTCATTTTAGCCCCGCCTCTATGCAAATTTGCCCCAAATCACTGCATTCATAAGGCCAATCCCAAACCCTTTGCCTGCTACTTTCCTCTCATCAGGCATCTCACAGAAAGAATAGCATTCAAGTAAGTAGGCATGTATACATACCTGGGGACCACTGCGCTCGCCTGCTCAAAATTTGTGGGTATAATCTAGCGGCCAGGGGTATAGTCTATGCTTGCAATGTTCTGTGAGGCCACACCCCCATATTACCAGCTGTGGGGGCATGGCCAGTGGCACTGTGAGCTGCTGGACATGCCCCCAGCTCCTACGTCTATGTCTGGAAATAGACACTGTGCGCACGCACACAGCATTGACTCATATCGTCGGGCAGTGGGGACTCCTAACGCAACCCCCAACACTGACAGCCCCGGACAAGACATGGGACCATCCCCCAAAAAATGGGACAGTCCCACAAAAATCGAGACAGTTGGCAGGTATGCAAAACAACTCATAGTATTATGAGCTATACAATAATACAGATCATATTATCTGCCAGGTTGTCCCTCCTTTGTGCATCTTGTTCATCTTCGAAAATAAAAGAGTGCAAAATTGTCATGTCAGCCACAGCTGGCGCCAGTAATAATAAGTTGTGCCATGTCTGTGCCCAGCTTCAAGCAATTCAGCCATATGTGATCCATGGAATATGTCGCTCTACATCTGGTGCCAAATGTATACAGAGCAGGTTCGACGCTGCATGCAATGAGCCAAAAATACGCTCATAGTAATCATCCAACAAACCAAACGGGAGAGGACAAAACAGGGCTAATGTGATATCTGGACAATTTAGCTAATTAAAATGAGGCAGACGATAATCAAAAAAAGATAATTGTTTCTACATAAATAAATAAAAATAAAGCATTAATATCTGCACATCAGTAAAAGCTATCATTTATTACAATAATAACAGTTGTATGAAATAAACCATACCACCGTGGATTTGCATAATGTATAAATGTATAAAATAAAACATGACTTCACATACAGCGATAAACAACACAATAATTAGTACTAAAATGAATAATTAGCTCACAATAGAGGAATAGTGGAGTTTTAGGAATTTCAAATCAACGGAATTCAAACAAAATCAATGTGTTGTTTCAGAGGCCTTACAGCCCATTTGCAGGACTGGTGTTTTATAATATATTATATTATACAGGTTGAGTATCCCTCGGGACCACAAGCATTTTGGATAAGGGATTTTTCGGGTTTTGGAATATTTTTTTCCCGTACTTACCTGATCGCCTCATGGTGCCCTGATGGTTCCCAGGGCAGGCGACAGGGGGGGTCAAGGGGGACAAGTGTGACGGGCCCCAGCAATCTCAAGGGCCCCAGAACTTCCCTGCCACATCATGGCCGCTGGCCTGTCAGAGACCCTCGCGGCCAGGCCGTCTACTGTGCACCATCTGTGTGTGGCTGAGTCTGACTGACACTGTGTGCCACTGCTGTCTACTGTGTGTGTGCCCTTCCTTTTGGTGCTCAGAGCCATCTACTCTCTGTGTGCACATGGCCTGTGGCCGCACGTGCACAGCCATACCCGCCGCTGGCACTGTAGCCTCAGTCTCTGGCTCCTGTACTTTATAGCACATGCGCGGGTCGTCTGTTCCGTGCCTGCTTGTAGTGCTCGGCATTCTTTTGTGAAAGTGACAGGCCAGCAGAAGGCAGCAGCCAGGAGCCAGGCCAACAGGACTGAGAACGAGAGAAGTCCGCACCTGAAAGCAGGATCTGGAGCAACAAAAGGTTAAATGAGGCTCGTACAGAAGAGGGTTGTGTGGATTTGGGATTAGGTGGGGGCCCCAGAAATATAATTGTACAGGGCCCCAAGATTTCTGTTGCCAGCCCTGATGGTTCCCCCCGACATCCACGGTGTTCCCCAGCGGCGTTCAGGATCCACTTGCGCAATGCACCCCTGGGACCGGAGATGCCACTGAAAAGCATCCCGGAGGCGCCATAGACATCGGGGGACAAGCTAAGTATGAAAACTAGGGATGGGGGAAAAAAAACAAAATATTCTGAAAAACCCGAACTGTATTAAAATGAAAAATCATCTGTTAATAAATGTGTCTTTCTAGCCACTGAAACACAATTTAGATACATTTTTATCAATTAGGAAAATGTTGTAAATACGAGGGTGGATCTATAAGTACCTGTATTAAGAATAAAGATGAAAATTTTTCACAAAACTTTTTCTCTTTTTCAACATAATCTCCGTTCACGGCAGTACAGTTTTCCCCTGCCATTTCTTTAAACCCACTAAAAAATAAGTTTTTTCAAACTCACATAGGCCCTTATTCTGAATCGGACGGTACGGCCCGCGTGCGGCCGTACCGCCGATGTTTTTAGTCTGCACATGCGCAGAGGTCAATCTGCGCATGTGCAGCCCCATTCGCCGCAGACGTATTTCGTCCGCCGCAAAGGGGGCGTATAGGGGCGTGAGGGGCTTCATACCCTCATTTCCCTATGTATACGCCCCGCGTTTCATGGGCGTTCCCATGCAAACGCGGGGCGTATGCATGCTAATCAGGGTATGACGCCACTGATGGGGGCGGAAAGCTGACGTCGCCGGATGTCAGCTCTCAGCCCCCATACAAGCTATCACACGGACGATTGTCCGTGTGGTCTCAGCTTGCGGGAGCTGCTGTGGCGTGCGGCCCTGCCTTCGATGGTCGACGACCATCGAATGCAGGGGGCAGCTCCCACCATGGTGGAGGCGTACGCCCCACCATTTTTATGCGGATCGCCAGCCGTCCGTGTACGGACGGCCGTGGCGATCCGTCTCGTGGGCGGGGATTGGTTTGTGCGGCCGGAGCACCGTGTGCGGCTCCGGCCGCACCAACCAGAATAAGGGCCATGGGCTTCTGTCTCGACGATGACCTCCTCGTTTGAGCTAAAAAAAATTCCGCGAGCCACGTTTTCAGGTTAGGGAACAGAAATAAGTCAGTGAGTGCTGTGGTTGCGGCAACAATTCATAGTGCAATTCATACAATTTGGCCACAACAATACCGGATGAGGGAGCTGGTGCATTGTTGTGGTGGAGAAAAAAAAACTAAGCTATGAAGCAATGTGAAATTGGTATGGTGTTGTTTGAAAGATGGTAGTACCCGAAGTGCCGGTGCAAGGCACCAGAGCGCCCCAGGCGGGAAGGGGGATGGGCACCCCGGCGCTCACCCGCTCCACGGGAGGGGGTGGGTGAAGCGGCGGCGGGAGAATGATGCGTCGCTCCACGGGGGGGTAGAAAGAGAGAGAGGGACTGGAGTAGCATCTCGCTCCCACGGTGGGGTGGGGGGGGCGAGCAGGTGGCGGCGGGAGATGCGTTGCTCCACGTGGGGGGGGGGGGGACGAGAGAAAGGAACAGGAGCAGTGTCTCGCTCAATGGGGGGTTTGAGATGCGGCGATGCGCTGCAGCGTCGCTCCACGGGGGGGTTGGGGGGCTTGGGGAGAGAGAGAGAGGGAGCCGCTCACCTGATCTGAGGGGGGGGGGGGGCTGCTCCAAGTGTCCGCCGTCCAGTGGCCGGGGCCCTAGGCAAATGCCTAAGACTGCCTAGAGGTTGCGCTGGCCCTGAGTACCCGATAGTAATACCACCTTTCCTCAGCAACGCCATCTGTCTTCTAACACAGGTGCTTATTGATCCACCCGTCGTATACCCTTGAATGTGTCACCAAATGAGAGCTGATATTGAGAATCTAGGGCCCAATTCAGACCTGCTCGCTAGGCTGCGTATATTCGCTGTCAAGTGAGCAGGTAAACGCTGCCCCGCCGAATGCACGCGCAACCCTGCCACCCAAGTCCCCGCACTATGCTGCGAGCAGATGTATACGCATCTGCTCACATGCGCCCGCACAGGGAAAAAATAATACCCCTCTGTTCATTGTGCAAAGTAAGCCAGGAACATTTTCTAGATGAATTGGGGGCGGGTGCTGACGTGATATGATGTCATATGCCAGCCCTGATAATAAGGCTACCTTTGGTGGGGTCCGCCCAGCATTTCATGAAATTCCTCCTGCCTGTCAATGCGAATTAAATATTTGCCGAAGGTGCTCGGTTTGCCCATGCACATTATTGTGCAAGCGCATGCTTAGACCCCCATTATCGGGGACGGGGACGAATTTGGACTTGTGCGAACAGCTCTGAATCAAACCAATAGGGCCTTTTTCAGCTTTGTTAGCAAAGCAAAACTACACACAACTCAACAGAGCAAAACCATGCTGCACTGCTGTGGGGCAGATGGAATATGTGAGTCACGGGCCCATTTATCATTTCATATTTGCGGCTATTTCCCCGAAAACACCTGTTAAAGTATTCCAAGGATGGATCTAGGAGGGAACGCAACAGGAATCTCCAAACCCCGCTGTGATTCCCCTGCTCGGCCACAGCCACATCCCCCATAGGTTTCTATCGGGCAGTATGGCATCGAGTCCGAGAACTAAAACCATTCTTAGATGATGGCAGCCCATTGTAGCCTATGGGCTACTTACCACACTGCTGGCGGGGCAGAGCAGTCAGCACGGGTCAGCTGGGGGTCAGCGCTATCCGCGCATGCAGAGCCCCCGACACTTGGCTGAGCGCAGCACAGGAACGTGCTCCTTTCAGAGCCCTGTCCAAGGGAGATAAATCCGGATGTTAGAACCGCATATTACAATGCAAGCCAGGACAGTAAGATTCCACCCAGATCGCACTGTATGTGCGATCCTTCTTAAAATTGCCCCTTAGGGGTAGTTAGTAAAGGTGCTAAATATTAAAAGAGGTGATGTTGCCCAAAGCAACCAATCAGATTCTGTCCATTGTTTCTCTATTGCATCCTAGAATCTGATTGGTTGCTATGGCAACAGCCCCTCTTTTCCTTTTTAGAAGCTTTAGTAAATTAAAATGTACCCCTGATGGCGAATATGGCTTTATATCTTTTCCGGATTAAAAGGTGTACAGTGTCTAAGTAGACAGTCAATATGTCGACACCAATAGGTCAACCGGCAAAAAAGGTCAACAGTGACAAACGGTCGTTGTGCACAAGTTTGAAATTTTTTAAACTGTCGACATAAACAAAGGTGACATTGACAAATGGGTTGGCTCGATCAAAGGTCAATGTGGAAAAAGTTGACACCTGAAAGGGTCGACATGGTTTTTCAGGGGGGGGGGGTGATAATGCTGACACCTTTGCATGTTGACCCCCAATTAGTGTGGCGCATAGACAAAAAAATTGAAAGACAGAAATATGGAAAACTCATGTTAACCCTATCATGTGTCAACCATATTCAGGTCGACATTCTGATATTTTCGACCATTCGCCAATGCCCGCATTGTGCATGTCGACTTTTTTCCAATGTAGTGCATGTCGACCGTTTGACTGTCAAACTAGACACTGTTGACCTATCATTCAAATACCCAGAAGCTTGCATGAGGGTTCATTTGAGTAATGGAGTGGGAGGGAGCCCATGTCGACTTTGACTCATGTCGAAAAATGTGAAAAACTCACGTCGATCTTTTGAGTAATGGAGTGGGAGGATGCCCATGTCGACTTTGACTCATGTCGAAAAATGTGAAAAACTCACGTTGATCTTTTGTCTGTCGACCTTGCCATTGTTATCCTAATGCTTGTGTCGACCACCCAACCCTGTCGACCTTAGCTAATGTCGACCTATCTCTTGGGTCTACCTTACCCATGTCGACTTTCAGTTGTCGACCCAATGCATGTTGACCTAATATGGGTTCGACGCAATTACCCATACTGAGATCTCCCCAGGGGTTTCACCACTCCGCCAACCCATCCTCTCTCCAGGTGAAGCCAATCAATGCTCCTTTTTGCGCTGCACAGTGGGATTCTGGGAGTACCTTCCCTTTACTCAGCAGCAGAAGTCCTGATACATATATTATCATCTTGGCCGCCTGTGACATGCTGCGTGAAACCCTGTACCCTGTGTAAGCAGGCACATAGGCAATGCTTTGTGTGGCAGTGAAGGATTCAAGAATGGCTGAGCTTTTTAAATCACCTGCAAAATCAATCAAGGGTCTGTACTAATGATTACTCTGTATGCATAAATGCACCCACTGAGCTGGAATGATTGGTGAATATTGGGCTGGATAAATTCCAGGAAGCAATGTACCATATCTTGTGAAATTGTATTGCTGGTACCCAGCCTCTGCAGAGCTGTCAAGGTGCCAGTCTGAAGGCGTATGAGAGTGGCACCAAGGTGTAAGAGGCTGGTTCCAAAGCAAAATCGAGGGGAGATCGATGTAACAAGAGGAACAGGTTGGGGAGAGCTGTGGCGGGAGATGGGCGGAAGCTGCCTTTGGTTTGGAGACAGTTGAACTGATTAGAAGCAGCTGGCTGTTAATGTGTAACAATTACAAACGTGTGTGATGTGTGGCAGACAATTAATATACATGTACTGTCTGTTAGTGAGCTGGCCTCCTCATGTTTTTTACGAGGCCTACACTTGGGACCTTATTCAGATTCATTCGGACCGAATTTCGCAGCCTTGCGAGTCAATCAGAATAAGGTCCTTTTATAAGTTCTATTTCTCTAACAGCCAGGTGGGAGCATATTATCAGTGGGCAGTCAGGGCAAGTGTCCAGGAGAGGAAGAAGAGCCTGATTCTAAATCGCATGGATGTGCAAACGTGGTTGCACCCAGGGGCGTAACTATAGCACCGCAGCCCCCGCCACCGCGGGGGGTCGCTGTGCATGTGGGGGCGCCGGGGGCTGCGGTGCTATAGTTACCTACCCCCCAATCCCCCGCAGACTTACGTATCTTGCTGGTCCCGGCGGCTCCGTTCTTCTGATGAGGACCACAACAAAATGGCCGCCCCCATATAGCAAACAGTTCTCTGAAACTGTCTGCTGTACAGGGGCGGCCATTTTGTGGTGGTCCTCAGCAGATGAACGGACGGAGCCGCCGGGACCAGCGAGATAGGTAAGACTGCGGGGGATGGGGTTAGCATAGGCGACGGGGCGGCCTGGGGGGGGGTGTTCGACGGGGCGGCGGCGGGGGGTGGGTATGGGCGCCCCCCCTAACGGCGGGGGGGCGCCCAAAACGTAGCTACGCCACTGGTTGCACCCATTGATATTTTCCACACAGCAGCGTACGTGTCTACAAGTTGCGGGAGGCCCCCACTTCCTAATCAAATGGGCAGGATCGGAAGATATTACCGGGAAATGTCAGAAGTTGAACCTAGGGAGGGGGTGGAGCAACAATGATGTGAACGGCGTCATTTTAGCTCCGTCACCTTTAATTGGAGATGATGATTCAAAAGTAGACAAGTATGCACTGCAAATGTGTCCGGGGCTACAAATGCACCTGCCCTATACTAACAGGCATACATTAGCTCACGAGCAGGTCTGCATATGTGGCACTGGGCACTGCTTTAGTGTGAACACACCCACAAAGTAATGCCCTTGCATGCGGAGGCACTTTAAGAGAGGAGGTGGCCTGTGTGCTGCCACACCCTTTCGGCCCCCCCCCCCCCTCTCCCGGCCAGCGCTGCGCAGTAGAGCTTGAGCACTGGAGAACTCAGACTCTACTGCGCATGCGCCGCGGTTTATTTTTCCGGCGATTCCGGCAGTGCTGCTGCCTTCATTGTGGGACACTCGATAGGTAAGTATTAAACAATGGGTGCAGTGTGCATGGTGTGTGGCCCCCTGGGACTCAGGGGCCTTTGTGCACTGCACACATTGCACCCATTATAAATACACCACTGCCTGTACGCCATAGTTCTGCTTCTGCTATGGCAAAGCTGGGTGCACACTTGCATGCAAATGCAACATGCACCTGCCCACTTGGATGTCAGTTCCGACAGTGTGAACAGAGGACACACTGCCCAATCTGTCTGCAGATATACGGGTTGCCAAAAGGTCAGCCGGTCCCCAGTGACATTGAGGGGGCGTGGGTCCCGGGCAGGGGTGTGGAAAGAGATGACAGGCTGCCGCTGCATCTGTCTCTCTCCTCAGCTCAGCACATGGCACTAAGCAGCATGTGCTGAGCTGGGGAGAGAGGCTGTGCTGCGGCGGCAGCCTGTCCTCTTTCCCCACTGCCCAGCTCCCTGCAAAGGGGGAGAGGGGGATCTCCCCCTCTCAACAACCCTGCAGATATATATGCAGATAAATTGATCTGCAGATATATCTATTAGTGTGTACCCAGCATTAGATGTGCCTCAGTAAGTGTTAATTAATAAGTGCTATTAATTTATAATATTATCAGCAGAGGCACCACTACAGGGGTGTAGGCTGCTCCCAAATGTCCCCATCCAGTATGCAACACTAAAATGCCAGATCCTGCTAAGTAACAGACACCTGTCTGAGTATCTCCAGGACCCCCCATAGTGATAAACATGGAGGTTTGGGTCCCTTCCCGAGAAGATCCTTTAGAAACGTAACAGTTGTAATTGGGAAGTGACACCCCTGATGATCAGCCACTGTTTAAATGTGTCAAAATATCCAGGTATACAATATAATGGCAGAAACGATTCAGAGAAATAATTAGCATATCAAAAATGCAAATTCTCATATCATCATTGCAAGAAAAAAAAACTGAATGTTGTCACCAATTCTTTTTGTTTGCAAGGATAAGATTCTCCCTACAATTATGTGTAATAATCATAGTTTTGTGTCTGAAACCACAGGTGGAAATGTGTGTAGCTGTGTGAGATACAGTACTGTCGTTATTCCCCAATAAGGATCAATGTGTTGCCATTTCATATATAACAATTTACAACTAACAAAGCAAAAAATTGATGCTTCTAGGTGATACATTCATTGACACGTTTGCTGATTACTCCAATTTGGCAAATAATGTTCAAAAATACAATCGAGTTACAGTGAGTAGATAATAACCAATCAGACCGCAAAATGCGGAGTCGCACCAGGAAACGGTTCAGTCCTGGAGCAACCCTGCATTTTGGTCTGTTCAGCCCTCCTCAGCGAACCGGCAATATTGCCGTCATCTGGGGGCGTGGCAGAGCATCATCGGGGGCGGGAGAGGAGGCAGCGCTTAGAGCTGGCACTGCTCCAAGCACCGCCTCCTCTATTTGTGTGAACGGGAAACTGGTCGCTCGACCCAATTAACCTGTTCACACCGCAAAGCAACACGGCAACGAACCAGTAAGAACCCTTCTCTTTTACTAGTTCATATTGCCGTGTTGCTACCGGTTTACGGGACCCAGTAACCCCTTTCACATCGCACCATTTACAGGGTTGAACTGGCAAGAAACCGTCATGAACCCGGTAAATAGGTGCGATGTGAAAGGGGTATAAGAAAGCAGATTTTGGGGGTGATTCTAATCAGCTCAGAATGCTGCGAAGCTCGCAGGTTACGAGCACCTGTGTCGCAGAATCCCCTTGTAATGAAGACACATCCCCTCGCATGCCGCCGCTGCAGGAGAAATCAGTCGATGGTCACCAATCATCAAATGATTTCTCATACCTTCGCACATAAAAGCCAATCTGGGCGCCGGGAGGAAGACAGGGCGGGCGGCTGACGTCATGTGATGTAAGATGTAACTGTATCTTTATTAGATTTCCTTATAGCAACATAAATCAATATGTCACGCTAATTGGTACAAAGGCCAGGTCAGGGGAAGGTTAGGGATAGGCTGTGGGGAGGGGACGATTAGGCTGTGGGGAGGGGGAGGTTAGGGTTAGGCCGTGGGGAGGGGAAGGTTAGGGTTAGGCTGTGGGGAGGGGACGGTTAGGCTGTGGGGAGGGGACGGTTAGGCTGTGGGGAGGGGGAGGTTAGGGTTAGGCCGTGGGGAGGGGAAGGTTAGGGTTAGGCCGTGGGGAGGTGAAGGTTAGGGTTAGGCTGCGGGGAGGGGAAGGTTAGGGTTAGGCTGCGGGGAGGGGAAGGTTAGGGTTAGGCCGTGGGGAGGTGAAGGTTAGGGTTAGGCCGTGGGGAGGGGAAGGTTAGGGTTAGGCTGCGGGGAGGGGAAGGTTAGGGTTAGGCTGTGGGGAGGGGTAGGTTAAGGTTAGGCTGTGAGGAGGGGAAGGTTAGGGTTTGGCCATGGGGAGGGGAAGGTTAGGGTTAGGCTGTGGGGAGGGAATGGTTAGGGTTAGGCTGTGGGGAGGGGAAGGTTAGGGTAGGCCGTGGGGAGGGGAAGGTTAGGGTTAGGCTGCGGGTAGGTGAAGGTTAAGGTTAGGCTGTGGGGAGGGGAAGGTTAGGGATAGACTGCGATTGGGGAAGGTTAAGGTTAGGCTGCGGGGAGGTGAAGGTTAGGGATAGACTGCGATTGGGGAAGGTTAGGGTTAGGCTGCGGGGAGGTGAAGGTTAGGGATAGGCTGTGGGGAGGGGAAGGTTAGGGTTAGGCTGTGGGGAGGGGAAGGTTAGGGTTAGGCTGTGAAGAAGGTTAGGGATAGGCTGCGGGAAGGGGAAGGTTAGGGATAGGCTGCAGGAAGGGGAATGTTAGGGATAGGCTGCGGGAAGGGGAAGGTTAGGGATAGGCTGCGATTGGGGAAGGTTCGGGTTAGGCTTCGGGGAGGTGAAGGTTAAGGATAGGTTGCGATTGGGGAAGGTTAGGTTTAGGCTGCGGGGAGGTGAAGGTTAGGGATAGGCTGCGATTGGGGAAGGTTAGGGTTAGGCTGCGGGGAGGGTAAGGTTAGGGATAGGCTGCGATTGGGGAAGGTTAGTATTAGGCTGCGGGGAGGTGAAGGTTAGGGATAGGCTGCGATTGGGGAAGGTTAGGGTTAAGCTGCGGGGAGGGGAAGGTTAGGGATAGGCTGCGATTGGGGAAGGTTAGGGTTAGGCTGTGAGGAGGTGAAGGTTAGGTTTAGGCTGTGAAGATGGGATGGTTTACCTACCTGTCCCCTTTTGTGATTCCCTCCTTCGCCATGCTGTCATCACCATTCTGACCATTAGAATCATGACTAGGGATGCTAATCACAGGGCTTTGTTTCAGTCCTGCGATTCGGGATTGAAAAATGCTCAATCCCATGATTCCGGGATTGGCCTCCCTAATTATGGGGCAATTATCTGATACAGTGCAGGTGTAAAATATCCAGAAAAAGCCTAGGGGCATGCATTACCCTGAGCGAAGGCACAAAGCTGCTGTTGAGATCCATTCAGACATTAGAGGAGATGTATCAAACTGTGATAAAGCAACACCTAACTGCCACATTGTGATTTAAAAATGACAGTTGGGGCTGAGTGACTGGTACATTATCTCACCTCACTTTACCTCTCTCCAATCTTTGATATCTCTCCTCCATTATCAGAAAAGTGTCAGAAAATTTCTGGGCGTTCCTAGTAGGCGTCGATTGTGAGGCGGCCTGAAGTGAGTGTAAAAATATCTCATGGGAATGTCACTTGTGTTTCAGTGCCATTGTGCTGCATTCTCAGATCAGCTGCTTCAACAGAAGCCATGAAAAGACAGAGAGACCACTTGCTACAAGGCAGGTGCCAGTGTCGATGGTGCACTGGTGGTGGAGTGTCTAGGACAGTGATTTTCAACCTTTTTACATTGCGGCACAATAAATAAGATTTTTACATTTCCGAAGGAACACCATGAGATTCCGACTGGGCAAAACACATTGGCCCCCACAGGGAAAAAAAAACTTATTGGCACCATATAAAAACAATCACACTGGTTCCCACAGGTAACAAAAATAAAATACATTGGCCCTTTACATGCATAGAAGAGACCAGTAAATAACAGTTGAACTGGTGGTGGCTGTAAGCTGGTTTGGGCATCTCTAGATCTGGGGGCACACTTGAGAACAGCTCAAGGCGCACTAGTGTGCCACGGAACAGTGGTTGAAAAACACTGGTCTAGGACCACTGGAGGTGGTGCAGAAAGTGGGCATCTCATGGCACATCCATCTGCCCAAGGGGAATGCTGAACCATTTACATATTACCATTCCAGTGACTCCACCAACAAACACAAGTGTGGATGCAGCGGCAGCCAAGGAACCACATCCATTAGCGGATTCAGTATGAAATCCCGGCGGTCGGGATCCCAGCATTCAAAATCCCGACGCCGGAATCCCGACCGCCGAAAT
This sequence comes from Crinia signifera, assembly GCF_055691185.1. Classification (NCBI taxonomy): domain Eukaryota; kingdom Metazoa; phylum Chordata; class Amphibia; order Anura; family Myobatrachidae; genus Crinia; species Crinia signifera. The sequence continues at coordinate 34,164,570 of NC_139226.1, forward strand.
CCCGACAAGGGGGGGACGTGGATCGCCCCCCATTGCGGGCTTGCTGCTCTTGCCACGCAGCGGGCCCCGTTCCTCGCTACGCTCAGCACTCTAATTTATTCTCCCTCCAGGGGTGTCGTGGACACCCACGGAGGGAGAAAGTGTCGTGATTTCGGTGGTCGGGATTCTGAACGCCGGGATCCCGACCGCCGGGATTTTAACTGCATCCCCCATTAGCGCTACACCAGTCTGGTTCCAACAACATTTACTGTACGTGGCATCTCGTATCCCAGAAACTGTTACGTCTGTAAGAAATCCCTGCAGATCTGACGGACCTTGTCATTTATCCAAATGACTCAGCGCTCTGGCCTCCCCACACACACACACACACACACACACACACACACACTTTCGAGATATTTGGAATACATTCATTCACACTGGGATGTTTGCAGGATACAATGAACAAAGGGTGCAGACAAGGCCGGAATGACCTCCTCCTCGGCTCATGGCACCAACCTGCAGGAGGGCAGAGCCTGGCCATTCATTTATACATAACTCATTCCCTGCCACCTTCCTGCACATTATCATTTGCTGCCTATAAAATGTGCCGGCCTTACACACCATGGGCCTGATTCAGCATATGCTGCTTAGCGAGCCCATAAACGCCGCCTGCCAAATGCGCGCCCCCTGGGAACCCAGCGGAGGAGAATGCCCATATAACGCTGCTTATAAGGAACCGCGCATCTCTGCATGTTACAAGTAGGGAATTCACACTCTGCATGTTACAAGTAGGGAATCTCCGCTCTGCTTGTTACAAGTAGGGAATCCCCGCTCTGCATGTTACAAGTAGGGAATCCCCGCTCTGCATGTTACAAGTAGGGAATCCCCGCTCTGCATGTTACAGAGATGCAGAAAAACAACACTGTACTCCGTACATAAACAAAACGCTCTGCATGTCAAACAACGCTCCGCATAACAGATTCGTGGGTACATATCCACAAGCCAGAGACACACATTGTTCTGTTGATAACAGAGGCTCCCTGCACTTTTATAATCGCAATCTTTTATAAATAATTAACATCTAAATATGTTCCTAATCCTAAATAAATAATAACAGTATACAAGAGTATTTAATGTACTATCTGACTTATTTACTTCTCTGCGTGACGCACACTCAGTGCTCGGAATATTAAGGGTACAATAAATATTATTTATGTACAAAAGCTGCGCCTGCTGCTGTGACTGGTGCCAGGATTTCCAGGAACAAGACAAGTTTTCAGATTGCTGTCCCCGATAAACATCCTGATTAATCGATGGTCCCCTTGTCAATTTTGGACACAGTGGAGAGATTTATGGCCCCTGTGCATGCATGTAAGCGGCACTGTGCATTTCCCACAGTGGTTGCATCGTTGCTTGCAGGTGACGGTTTAGAGGGGCCGTTAGTGGCGTCTCAGTGCAAATCCTGTGGCTGTGTCATGTGTATATTTTTATAGTATTGTCTGTTTCTCATGTGCCACACTATAGCGTCCCCACTTCCTCTTGTGCCACTCTATAGTGCCCCCACTTCCTATTGTGCCACTCTATAGTGCCCCCACTTCCTATTGTGCCACTCTTTAGTGCCTCCACTTCTTCTTGTGACAAATTATAGTGCCCCCTTTTCTTATTGTGCCAGCTTATAGTGCCCCCTCTTCTTATTGTGCCAGATTATAGTGCCCTGCTTCTTATTGTGACAGAATATAGTGCCCTCACTTCTTATTGTGACAGATTATAGTGCCCCGCTTTTTATTGTGACTTATTATAGTGCCCCGCTTCTTATTGTGACAGATTATAGTGCCCTGCTTCTTCTTGTGCCACAATATAGTGCCCAAACTTCTTATTGTGACAGATTATAGTGCCCCTCTTCTTTTTGTGACGATTATAGTGCCCAGCTTCTTATTGTGCCAGATTATAGTGCCCCCTATTCTTCTTGTGACAGATTATAGTGCCCAGCTTCTTAGTGTGCCATATTATAGTGCCCCAACTTCTTATTGTGACAGATTATAGTGCCTTGCTTCTTCTTGGGCCACATTATAGTGCCCCCACTTCTTATTGTGCCACATTATAGTGCCCCCACTTCTTATTGTGACAGATTAAAGTGCCCCGCTTCTTCTTGGGCCACACACACACTCTGCAGGCAGCCAGCTTTTCACTTTTGTTGCCCTGTCAGGTCACTTCCACTGATCTGTGTAGCACATGTACTCGTGGTAGGTAACAGTGGGGGAACTGCGGCCCAGCCTTAGCCTCCCCAGCCAGACCAGAGCTAAAACCACCATCTTACCTTGGCTGCGGTGATGGGAGAAGTCTGCACTCGGTACCCCGGGATCTCCCTCCAGTGACCCAATGGAGTGGAGCCACCTCTCCCAGCCTCACCAAGGGGATGTTCACTGGCTCTGCCAAGGGTTTACATCAGGGGGGTCAAAGGGGACACAACTACCAGGCCCCAACATTGAGAGGGGCCCCAAAGTTCTGAAAGGCACTGGGACTGTAAGCATGGCTGCAGCAGTGCAACACCTAGCTATAGTTTATAAAGGTGCTGCCTGCTTGCCTGCCTTGATTCAAGGGATGGAACTTACTCGGACCTTCCTTCAGTTTCCCCTAGGACTGGTCACCTGTCTGGCTACCAGTACTACTGAGTTTAGTGATATCACATTACGCACCGAACCGTGTAACGCCCAATGCTGCACCCTCCCATCTGTCCTTCCCTGTTCTGGTTCTGTAGTGACAACGGTCTATTCACCTGGGCACAGCAGGCCTGCAAGAGATACACAGGCAACGTGGACTGGCAGCTGGATCCTGGATAGTGGTGTCGGTGGTACCAGTGAGGTGCATTGGTAAAAGTGACAGTGGGGAAGTGCTGTTATTCACTCAGTCTCATTTATGAACAGGCAGTTATTAATTATAGCCCACCCCACACAGATAATTAAATATTCACTATGCAATGTAAATGCTGTTATGGTCTCTGTGCTCAGCAGTAGTGCTGAGCACAGATTTGTATTCCATTGGATAGTGAATATTAATTATCTGGGTTTTTTAAATACCAAAAAAGAAACATTTAATATGAAATCTAATAAAAATCCACTGCTGGAGGGGGGATATCAGTTTGCTGGGCCCCAGGATTTTATCTACTGGCCCTGGCTCTGCATTTCCCAAGATGCACTACCACTAGTACTGCAGCCCCAGTATCTCAGACAATCATACACTTATCTAACATAAGGTGTGTTCACATGGGCCAATCAGACGGCCGCCGATATGGATTCAACGCAGGATAGGTCAACACTTGAGCATTCGGACTCCCTCGCTTGCCATGTTTTGAGTCAGGTGGCTTGCTCCGCTGAGTCCGGACCACTATACAGTTCCCAATCGGAACAATATGGATGTTAAAGTTTAAAAAAAGTCCCAACATTTTCTTTAAAAATCATCTGTTGACCATAACAATGTCAAGCTTTTGCTTACATTTACCTTTTGTCAATGTCGACCTTTTGGTGTCAATCTACTGACTGATATGGGCACACCCCATTTTGGAGGAGGCGTGGCAGGGTCTATTTTATAAGCGAATTAAAATATCTGGGCCAACAAGGGGGCTGATATATATGACGGTCCCTCTGGTTCCATTTGTAGAATCGGTCTCCAGTCCTGTGAGGACCACAAACATGTCCAAATGGCCAAGCTTTGAACGGTTATAGGAACAATGGTTGACAATATCTAGGTCGATGATCACTCATTGTCCACTTAGGTTCCATAGTGAGTTAGATGACACCTAACATACACTAGATCAACATGGATATAATGTCGACACAAGCAATAGGCCAACATGAGGGTAGGTTGAAAAAATTGGTTGTCGACCATTAGTGGTGGAGATAGTGATGGTCGACCTGCCGACTGGAAACCCTTTGAACAGCTTAACTAATATGTTGTTGTTGGACATTTAGAGACTCATTCAGCAAGGCTCACTAAGCAGCGGTCGTTTGCTGCTTAGCAAGCCAAAAACGCCGCCCTGACGAAAGCCAGCCCCCTGCCGCCAAATCCCCTTGGAACCATGCAAGGGGATGTGTACGTGAACACATCCCCTTCCATGCAGCCAAAGGGCAGAGAAATCATTCAATGGTCACCGATCATGGATTGATTTCTCTCCCCTTCCAAAAGGAAGAGAAATCAATCCATGATCAGCGACCATTGAATGATTTCTCTCCCCTCCGTTCAGTCCCGGCGAGTGTGTAACTCGCCAATGGCGTTTGGTGCCAGGGTTTGCACATGGGAAAACTCCTAACATCGGGGCTGGGGCCAAATATGGTTTGCAGCGAGCGATCCTGAATCGGTCCCTTAGATTTATAGCACTTTTCATAGGTTTACTTTAAATTGGGCATAAAAATAATGTTATTTTCTGTTGAATATCTGGAAGTGAACGAGGCTGTCTGACTCCACTAAACATTTATTAAACTTGTTTATTAAATGTGTTTTTATTGCACTCCATGCTTCCTGTTAATAAAGGCTTTGCCAGTGTTCCGTATGTAATATTCTGTGTCATTTGTTGTTCCCTCTCTGAGTGGTTGGCAACAGCGTTACTGCAATATTTATAAAAACAGAAAAGAAGAAAAGATCTTTGATATTAAATGCAGAAAAGCTCCTTTAATCACTATGTTTCTGAGAAAGCCAGGCAGCACCTAAAGTATGACATTTATTATGCAGGACCCAGGGATATTGCAGAGAGACTTGTCACCAGCACCAGAGATAGCGGAAATGTCACCGCAGGAATAAATGAGTTCTGCCTGAAATTAGACCTTACTGAAGGATCCGCCCTATGGGTCCATAGCCACGCCTCCTGCACATATTGGATGAGACAGAGCACGCACAAGGGAGCAGGGCTGCCGAGGGGGCGGTGCAGGTACAGTTTACCCGGGCCCAGGCCTGTCAGGGGGCCCGGGTCTGGGCACACACACACACAAGCTCTTTAGCAGCAGCGGCAGGGGATCCGATACGTAATCCCGGCGGTCGGGATCCCGGCGGTCGGAATCCCGACACTGGAATCCCGACTGCCGAAATCCCGACATGGGGGGGACGTGGATCGCCCCCCCTTGCGGGCTCGCTGCGCTCGCCACGCAGTGGGCCCGGTGCCTCGCTACGCTCGGCACGCTATTTTATTCTCCCTCTATGGGTGTCGTGGACACCCACGGAGGGAGAAAGTTTCGGGATTTCGGCAGTCGGGATTCCAGTGTCGGGATTCTGAACGCCGGGATCCCGACCGCCGGCAAATTGACCACATCCCGCGGCAGGAGGGCAGCAGCATCACAGAGGTCCTTCTGGGCTGCGTTCTGCTCTCTGGCTCCAGGGCCTGCTGAGAGCCTGCAACGTGACTCGGGAATTTACCGTTGCTCGGTGACAGGAGGATACTTTGGGTAGGTAGTCCCTGGGTGTTGGGAGGAGCTGGGACAGAGTGAGGCTTCCTCCCGTGGGAGTACCACCCACTCCGTAGCATCTGGCTCGCCACGTACCCCACATTCCCCTGCTCCAGACCAGCAGTCCCAGACCTGGTTCCACACCCATGTCCAGGTCACTGTGTTCCATGGTGGAAGGTGGGTGGCTGGGTGCTCTGTGCTGCCTCCCTGCATGCTGCTGGGGCTGAGATCCAACTCTGGAAGTCAGCATGTAACCCCTGGAAGAGCATGTACTGTTCCTCCATGGCAACAAGCATGTTAACCCCTGGACGAGCATGTATCCCCTGGCAGGGCATGTAACTCCATGGCAACAAGCATGCTTATCCCTGGCAGAGCATGTATTACCTGGCAGAGCAGGTTAACCCCTGGCAGAGCATGTTAACCCCTGGCATCAAGCATGAAACCCATAGCAATGAGCATTTAGGTAAGCTGAATTTGTGTGGTATAATATGTGCAGTATTATATGTCATAGGCAGTACAGTGTGTGGCATAATAAGTAATGACATTACGGTGTGTGAAATAACGTGTAATGGGCATTACGGCATGATGTAAAATACTTCATAGGTATTACGGTGTATGGCATAATGTGTACTGGGCACTACAGTGTGTGGTATAATGTGTAATGGGCATTCTGACATGTGGTATCATATGTAATGGGTGTGTGACATGCAGTGTCGGACTGGGGCATGAAGGGCCCACCAGGGAAATCACTCACAGGGGCCCACCAAGGGGCGTGATGCGCGCCGCAGGCGTGCCCGATTTTTTTGGGGGGTGTGGCCTAGTAATATGGGGGTGTGGCCTATTTCAATGAGACCACGCCCCCATTTTTGACGCTGTGGGGCATGGCTAGTGGCTCTGAGCTGCTGGCTATGTCCCCGGCAAGGACAGAGAGAGTGACAGCAGACAGAGAGTGACAGCGAGGACACAGAGAGAGCCACATATGTATATTGAGCATCATTGTGTGTGGCAAATGTATAATGGGCATCACGGTGTGTGGCCTATGTATAATGAGTCCATTATACAGTGCAAATGCACTGTGGGCAAGGCACAACTGGCACACAGATAGTTACGTCCCTGTGTGGGACACAGATCAGGCTGCTTCTGCCTCCACCCATACACATTATTATGTTTTTAACTAGTGTTTAATGACAGGTGTTGGTGCACTGCCCTACCCTAAAACAACCACTGACTGCCAAGATAATGATCTTTCTTTTACTTACCATGTTCTTGGTCTTCTTTCTTCTCCTTCTGTCTTTCTTCTCTTTTCTTCTCCTTCTGTCTTTCTTCTCTTTTCTTCTCCTTCTGTCTTCTAGGGATCCTCGCTGTATGCTCCTCACTGAATGATGCAAAATGTTATGAGGTGGGAGGGGGTCTCTTTTCAAGTGTAAAGGCCCCCCTCCACTAGTGCACTTTGGAATGTTTAATCCGATGCAGAGCAATCAAATCAAATTAAATCAAATTAAAATGTAAAATGGAGGTAGAATCTACCTTCATTTTACATTCCCTCTCCCCTAGGACCCAATAGCAGCATCTTCTACCAGGTACCAGCATCTTCTACATTCATACATACTACACCTACTGCCGCCCTCATTCATCCATTCTACACACACTGCCACCATCATTTATACATACTCCACACAATGCCGCCCTCATTCATACATACTACACACACACACTGCCGCCGTCATTTATACAAACTACACACACTGACGCCGTCATACATACATACATACATACATACATACTACACACACTGCCACCCTCATTCATACATCCTACACACACTGTCGCCCTCATTCATACATACATACATACATACATACTACACCCACTGCCTCTCTCATTCATACATACTACACACACTGCCGCTCTCATTCATACATACTACACACACTGCCGCTCTCATTCATACATACTACACACACTGCCGCTCTCATTCATACATACTACACACACTGCCGCTCTCATTCATACATACTGCCACTCTCATTCATACATACTACACCCACTGTCGCTCTCATTCATACATACTACACACACTGTCGTTCTCATTCATACATACTACACACACACACACACACACATGTTTCGCGCCCCCTCCCCCCCCCAATTTGTAGTAGGTGAGGCTCCTGCACAGTGAAAAGTGGGCACGGACCAACATTATACCACACACCGTAATGCCCATTGCACATTAGGGAACTTTGTAATTACAATTACACAGAAGCCCACACATGATGCCCACGACATACTATATAACACTCCGCAATGCCCACGACATACTATATAACACTCCGCAATGCCCACTACATACTATATAACACTCCGCAATGCCCATGACATACCATATAACACTCCGCAATGCCCATGACATACCATATAACACTCCGCAATGCCCATTGCATACTATATAACACACCATAATGCCCATTACACATTTGACACATAAGTGCCACTTACCTACATGCTCAATGCCAGGGGCTTCATGCTCGATGCCAAAGGGCTTCGTGCTCGATGTCAAGGGGCTTCATGCTCAATTCCAAGGGGGACTGAATTTGTTCGTTGCCAAGGGGGACAGAACTGTGCAGCGGCCTGCTCCCGGACGCTATTTTCAATTCAATGCACCGCCGGTGGTGTGCAGCAGGGAGGGAGGGTGGGAGCGGTGGTGTGCAGCAGGGAGGGAGGGTGGGAGCGGTGGTGTGCAGCAGGGAGGGAGGGTAGGAGCGGTGGTGTGCAGCAGGGTGGGTGGGTGCAGTAGTGTGCAGCAGGGTGGGTGGTGCAGTAGTGTGCAGCAGGGTGGGTGGGTGCAGTAGGGTGGTTGTGGGAGGGTAAGTGCAGGGTGGATTTGAGACTAGTGTGCAGCAGGGTGGGTGCGAGGGTGGGGAACAGCAGGGTGGGAGTACACCTGACCTTACTCACCCCCCTGCGTCCTGATCCACCTCCCCCTGCCTCTGCTGCTGCCTGTAATGCCCTGTGCCCCCGCTCCCCCCGGGAGAGAGACGTGCTGCTGCTATGTAAATTCATTCATATCTCCCGCTGGACCGCTAGCCAATGGGCGCTTGCGGTCCAGCAGCCAATCAACTGGTGGCTGCTGGACCGCGAGCGCCTATTGGCTAGCGGTCCAGCGGGAGCTATGAATGAATTTTACATAGCGGTGCGGACGTCTCCGTCTGACGTCAGACGCCGCACAGAGCACACGCTGGCTGGCTCCAGTCTCCAATATGGCGGCGCCCTGCGCGACCATGCACATGCCTGGAGCCAGCTGCAGCGCTGACAGGCGAGTGGGCGGTGGGCTGGGGATGGTTTGTGCGGTGGGGAACACTGCTGACGGCGAACGGCTGACGGCCCGGGCTGGCGGCAGGCGCAGGCTCCGCCCCCCTTTAAAAGTGGGAGGAGTTCTGTACCAATGGGGCCCACCGGGGAATCTCCCGGTCCCCCGCCAGGCCAGTCCGAGCCTGGTGACATGTGTAATAGGCATTATGGTATAAAATATTTTCGGCGCGCACTGTCCCTGTGTCCACCAGAAGTGGCATAACAACGGGTCCACAGACCCTGTGACGGCTTGGGGGAGCCAGCGCTGGCAGTGTGCGGGGAGCTCCATCCATGGGGGCCCAGGGAAGTTGTTGTACCGGGGCCCCGGATTTCATTTGGCGGCCCTGCAAGGGAGGTCATTCTGACACGCAAAGTCGCGAAATTCCCAGCTTTGCATGTCAACGTCGACCATCTAATGATTTTGCAGGTGCTCGCAGATGTGAGACACCTCTCTGGTGTCTTACAAATGCAGATGCCCTGTATGGGAAGCAGGCGGGCAACTGACATCTGCTGATGTCAACTGCCCGCCCCCCCACACCCACGTCATAGGAGACTATACATGGGAATGCCCAGCGTTTTCACGGGGCCACCCATGAAACGCTGGGCGTTACCGTGGGCGCAACTCCCCACCACCGCCCCATGCCCCCCCCCCCCCCCCCGCTTTGCTAGGTGCGAACGTGATGGCGAACAAGCAGCAGTGAGGACGGCAGCGGGCAGGGGGATGTCAGCTAATAGACAGCTGGGCGGAGGGAACAGGGGAAGGCGGCGTAGGGAGCAGGGCAAGTGAGGAAGCTGTTGCCCTCAGACTCACAGTGCCAGCGGGAGCAGGGCGCCCAGTGCCGGGCAGGAGAGACGCTTGAGACCTCTCTCAGCCAATCGCTTCCTATTTATCTGTATGGGCTTTTTTTTTTTTTCAAGTGCTCTGGCGTCTTCTCCTGCCCGGCGCCCTGCTCCTTCTGGCACTGTGAGTCAGTGAGGGCAACAGCTTCCTCACCTGCCCGGCTCCCTACGCCGCCTCCCGTGTCCCCCCCCCGCATGGCTTTGTTCTCTGTCCGGCTCTCCACAACAGCTCCCCCCGCCCAGCCAGTCTCAAGGCTCCCTCTTCCTGCAGCTCCCCCGGAAATGCATATGATAAATCCATGCGATTTATCATATGCAAAACTTGGCACATCAAGTGCCTAATCGTGTGTCCCCCTCCTGGGGAGCTGCAGGGGAAATCAGGTCCGACTTGTCCCTAAGACAAGTCCGACTATTGTATGGGGGCCTTTAAACTAGGTCATTCCAACATATTTAAATGTTTCCCCTTAAACCACTCGAGTGTTGCTTTAGCAGTATGGTTCGGGTCATTGTCTGGCTGGAAGGAGATTGCTGGATTGGTCAACTGTTGGTACACTAATTATCTTTCTCTCTTTATTAATTGATATTTTCAATGTGTCTGCCTGTGACGATCCATTCTCCTACCTCCAAAGGTCTACATGAGATAAGGTCGACATGCAAGAAGGTCTACATGACTTTAGGTCGACATGTGTACGGTCGACATGGTCATTGGGTCGACGTGGGTAATTGGACATTTACCGGAATGTCAACACAATCAACATAAACACTAAAATGTAGCGCCGCATCCCCTCGCCATGCTTCGGGCACAGTGCCACAATACGTTCAGCACACTAATTTATTCTACCACCACGCCCTAGTGGATGGTAGGGCATGAAATACCGCCTGTAGGCACATGTCGTTTTGACATGGAGACCAAAACGTAGCACCGCTGCGCTCGCCATGCTTCGGGCACGATGCATCGCTACGCTCGCCATGCTTTCCGGCATGCAGGGCCATCTTAACAGCAGTGTGGGCCCCTGGTAAAAGCAATGCACTGGGACACTTACCCATTCTCCCCTCCTAGGGGTGGGGGGTGCTATCAGCATCTTTGATGTCCCACGGGTGGCAGGGGGTGCTCTATCTTCCATTCAACATGTAGGACCTGGAGCAGTAACGTCTAATTACTCCTTTACTACACAGGTGGTGGGAGGGAGAACACTAACGTGTGGAAAGTGTGGAAGGGGGCACTGAGCTGAATGAAGGGTCCCTTGTAAATGACTTCCAGGGAGGTAGGGGGTGTTTTATACGCAGGGGAGGGTTGGATAATGGAGTGGGCTTAATATTCATCATTTTCCGGTGGAAGGGCAGCTTGTTTGACTGCAGATATCGCCATTATCTGGAAACAGATTTCTTAGCCTTCAATAGAGTCCCAACTTTCAGGAGGTGCTGGGAACTTGGGGATCAGAGATCAGGACTGAGCCATTGACAAAAATATAAAACTGTACACCAGACGTTTGGAGTTGGAGCAGGGACCGGCTGCTGGAAGGCTGATATCTCTGGTTCTGGGACAAGCCTCTAATGTCGACAGAAAGGGGAGAGTCCCAGCGTTTTGAAAATACTCTCAGAAAAACTCTAAGTCAGAGAGAACCTGAGAAATATGACTGGGAATTGCAATCAACAGGTCAGATGTGGACTGCTGCTTTGAAGTTGGATATCTCCAGTTCCCCAAGGCCGATTTTCAAAATTCTGGTATCCCTGGAAAAAGGGCTATCAGTATAGGGCCCTTATACACCTGGGGCCCCTGGGCAAGTGCCCATTAAGCCCATAGGAAAAGACGGCCCTGTCGGCATGGTGCCTCACTACACTCAGCACACTTTTTTATTTTTCCACCACACCCTAGTGGATGGTAGGGCATGAAATACCGCTTGTTGGCACATTTTGGTTTAAAAAAACAGTAAAAAAGACCCATGTCGACCTAATGACCCTGTCGACCTAATGACGTTGTCGACCTAATGGCCCTGTCGGCCTAACACATGTCGACCTTCCTGCATGTCGACCTTAAGTCCTGTTGACATAAATGCATGTCTACCTAATGGTGTCGACCTAATGCTTAACTACCACTTCATGCCGGTGACGCAATGACCATATCCCAGTCAAAGGGCAGTATTCAATGTGATTATTCTCTGTGCATGGCGAGCGTTTTTTTTTCGCTCGCCATGCACTCGCCGTGTTTTTGCGGAGATTCTCCATGTTTGGAGATTCTCCGTCACGGCACTTAAAAAAATATATATATATTTTCAAATTAAATATATATTCATGTGCTATAAGCACATGAATAAAAATAGCATGCCCTTTCACAGATTAAAATTCCTGATTTTTTGATACCAAAATTAAAACAAAAAAACTTTTATTGTAAAAGTTCACATTCCAGTTCTCTATGAAAAGATGGAGAATTGCTACACGGAGAGACACGGCGAAAATCACTCAGAAAGACGGCGAGAAGTGCACATTGAATAGGGTTGCTCGCTTTTGGAGAGCAAATGTCTCCGTCCAAGGCGAGAAAAGCACAAACTCGCCATAAAACACGGCGAATTTTTCTCATTGAATACTGCCCAAAGTTATAGACATGTTCTGTGAATGAAATGATGCATAACCTCCAAACAACCATTTTAATTCCAGGCTGTAAGGCAACAAAACATGAAAAATTAGTTTTTATACCTTTTTTTTACATTATTTTAGGGTACTTATGTAGTAACTGGGCTGCCGATTTTTTGATTGTATGCCTTAAGTTAAGGCATACAATCAGATGCGATGCGATGCGATATCGCATCGCATCGCATCCGATATCGCATCCGATATCGCATCCGATATCGGATGCGATGACCCGATTTTTCCATAGGAATCAATGTTAAAATGATTCCTATGGAAAAATGGGTCCTTTTCATACCCCTACTATCCAAGTGGGCATGGAGTTGGATATAAACCTGTGGCGAGCGTAGCGAGCCACCGAGCCCGAAGCGTGGCGAGCGAAGCGAGCCCCGCGAGGGGACGGTATTCGTCCCCTCGCGGGGCTCGCTTCGCTCGCCACGCTTCGGGCTCGGTGGCTCGCTACGCTCGCCACAGGTTTATATCCAACTCCATGCCCACTTGGATAGTAGGGGTATGAAAAGGACCCATTTTTCCCATTGAATTCCATGTTAAAATGGACTCAGTCCATTTTAACATTGATTCCTATGGAAAAATCGGGTCATCGCATCGCATCGCATCGAATCGCATGGTCGCATGCGATGCGATGCGATCTCCCGATCCGACCCGATTTAGAAATCGGCAGCCCAGTTACTACATAAGTACCTATTTTAGTATCACCTAAACCCAGGGCCGGATTAACAATGGGCCTGATGGAGCTACAACTCCAGGCCCATTATCCAAATAGGCCCATTTTGTAGCTGAGGGCCAGGGCTTTCCATCGAGCCTGGCCCCGCGTCGCTAGCCCCCCGGGAACCGGAGATACCGCAAGGCAAAGCTGGAACATTTTCCCCATAGGATAACATAGGACCCGCTAATTCGGACCCCCACCCAGTTCCAACAGCATAACAGAAGTTTAAGGTTGATTGCAGTCTAACACAAATCGCTGGGCCTTCAATCTGATACCAGCCTGGTCCATATGGGTTCATTGGTTCTAGAGATATTGGGGCAGATGTATTAAGCCTGGCGAAGAGATAAACTGGAGATAAAGTGAAAGGAGATAATGCACCGGCCAATCAACTTCCAACTGTCATATTTCAAACACAGCTGATTGGCCGGTGCGTTATCTCCTTCCACTTTATCTCCAGTTTATCTCTTCACCAAGCTTAATACATCTGCCCCAATGTGGGTAAACAGATTTTTTATTTTCTGAAATAAAATTTTATGGCTGTTCAGGTACTCTTTACCTAGCACGGCGCCCACGATTTTGATCGTGGGCATCGCAGGTAAAAAAATTGCGGGCATCGCGGGCATTGAATGCACTAAAAATCGGGTGCGACGCGACCGACGCGATGCCCGCGATTTCCCATAGGGATCAATGTTAAATTTCTCAATTGACCCGATTTTACTGTTCAATGCCTCAATTGACCCGATTTTT